>NC_056748.1:535087160-535147160 GCF_019279795.1 Protopterus annectens
TATCAGCTGTCAGTATTGATATGACTTCTGTTGCATTCACTACTATTATGAGTTGTTTTTATTTCCTCTATTTCATTTTTCCCCTCTACCAGTTCATATTAGAAGATAGGCAGCTTCTTAACACATCTTTTGTTGACTTGGCTTCTGGAACCAGTTGTTATTTGTCTGAATACATTATCTTCAGTGCCTCAGTACGGCAGTGTCTACAGCCCTCATTTAACTGCAGAATTCTGAGAAGCAATATTTTCACGAATTTAAATTTCTGTCTACTCACTCTGCTTTGTAAGAGGCATGATAATGCTGATTATTTACTTATGTATGTATGCATATACATGAGAATGTGTTTACCGAGACGTCTGAATGGGTAGAGCACAGGAGTACAGGCCCGGGAGAAAAGCTCCAGATGTATGTGATTTACCACATAAATTCCACAATATAAAGAGAATTTCTACAGACGCAGACGTGAGTATGCACATACAAACATAAGCACGGACAGTGACAATGAAGAAAATAAAATGCGCCCAACTAAGAAACGAAAACCACTGCTACAGTGTGACTACGTGGAAATGGTAAAAATCACATAATCTTGAGGAACTAAGTGACAACAATTTGTGAATTCTGTGCAGGAACCATCAATTTAACATGACACAGCCATGAAGGAACAAACACATCAGCATATGAAGATAGCAACAGCGGGGTGAGGAGTAAGGGAAAGAGCACATTAAAAAGGAAAAAACATGAATGAGGATATCACTGGATAGGTGGGGAGAAGACATCGCGCATAGCAGGAACACTTCACAGAAGGACAGATGGCAAAGGCAGAATGTATGCCAACACAATGCCAGTATTAAGAAAAAAATCAAGTCCATTCTTCTCCATTTTAAAAATGGTAAGAGTAGTTTAAATGATTAAAAGTGACATATTTAATTTGACTCTTCATTTTAGAAGATGTTTGCTGTTGGCATTCCATATAGCTTCTGAGTGCATGTTTTGACAATGCATTATTACATGAAAAAGCATGCAACACCCAGATTATTCTAGTTCATAAGGAGGAAGACTTTAGTGCTCTGGACAATTCCGAAAGTCAGTACACTGCATCATAACATACATTATCATAATCTCAGGTGTTAAGTCGTCACAAGCTTAACATCCTAGAAACCCTTACTCATCTGCAAAACATATTAAAAGCACCCACCAGTCCTAATACCATTTCAAATAATGACTCCCTTCTGGACCTTATAGCCACAAACATTCTTAATAAAATACAGTCTGTAAGAGTTCACCACCTCCAGATAGTGAACACTCACCAATTACATTCGGTATAAACATACATGTCACAAGACCATCTCTATCTGCAACTTCTTTCAGGCCTAGAGGGAAAAACTCCTTACAGATTGCCCTTACTCTAAACAGCACCAATTGGCACACAACTTTCAAAGTGAAGGATACCAACTTGGCCACACATAAGCTTACATAACTTCTATTATTCTTTTAAACCAAATGTTCCCCCTCACAACAAGGATTAGAAAAATAACCACAGAAGCTCTTGGCTGACCATAGAGCTCCTTCCACTTCTTAAGCTAAAAGACGGGCACTGAAATTTTGGACAATCCTCCATTCCAAATAGCATAAATAAGGGTTAATCTGTCTAAGGAACACAGCAAAAAAAATGGAATCAAACGAGACAAAGACACGTATTCCGGCAGCAAACAAACAAACAACACTCCTCAACAACTCCAAGAGGTTTGTGCAAAGAAATAAACTCCATAAATGGTAGAGCCTCCCAAAGAACTACATTAAATCCAACTCCCTGCCAACATTCCAAATGGAGTTCCACAAACCCCTGTCCTTTCCAGCTTTCCTTTCACCCACCCCAGTCATATCATCAGAAACAACCTCCTTTCCCTTCTTGCCCACCATTTCATTTCAGACACTTCCTACTACAAGACATAGAAAAGCAAATCGAGAAACTCCTAAAAGGAGATATTGCAAAACAATCCAGGAAACTACCCTTGGGACTGAAGGTCTTTGTCCAATGACTTTAACTTCCAGAACTGCATTCCAAACATATGGGAAACAGCATTAATCGTCCCTCTGCTCAGAAAGCCATAGTCTAACTTTTAATGCTGGCTACAGACACATATTTTTCCTGCTATAACTAGAAATATATTTTTTAAACTAATTCATTCCAAACAAGTGAACACCTCCAAAAATATTTCTTACTCTCAAGGTTCTCTTCCAGCAGAAGTACCATGACAGTGGCAGGGTCACTGACGGATGACCTACTCTGGAGTGGTCTTTATACACCTAGTCAAAAAGATTTGGTGGATTAGCCATTAGTTTATGTTACCAGCCCTTCAAAAAGTAGGTTTTGTAAAGGATTGCTCAAGTATTCATAAGTTATCTGAACAGTAGATCACATTCTATAAAAAATATATTGTCTTCCTCTGATCCTCAGCTGCCTTGAATCAAGTTTGACAAGACTGCATATTAACCCCACTCTTATAAATTCCTTTCTGTCAGACATTCCCTCCCTTAATATCCTTTTATATGCAGATGGCATGGTTATTTACAGGTTCCCTCTTTCCCATACATTAATTACAAAACAAATAGAGCAGGATCTCTCATCTTTTACAAATTAATTGCATAAGTAGTGCCCAGTAATTCTTCTTCTTCTTCTTTCGGCTTTTCCCGGTTCGGGGTCATCACAGCGGATCACCTGCCTGCTCATGATTGGCAGTGGAGTTTTACGGTGTTGAGTTGCCAGCCCAGCGCCCAACCTTCCACAGAAGGCACACACATGCATGCACTCACACCTAGGGCCAATTTAGAGTGTCCAATCCACCTACAGCATGTCTGTGGGAGGAAACTGGAGCACCCGGAGGAAACCCACACGACCACAGGGAATTCATGCAGACTCTGCACAGAAGGCACCCCAGCTCTTGCTGTGAGGCGGCAGCGCATAGTGCCCAGTAATAAATTTGTCAAAATCTAAAACAATAACTTGCAGGCATAAAACAAATGATTCAGATCTTCCAACACACACACACATACACACACACACACACACACACACACACACACACACACACACACACACACACACTGATACCTTTTTTTCTCTTTTGGCTGGACTAGACACTATCCTTTGATTTTCATATTCAGCAAGTAAACTTAAAATATATCATGTTACTATCCCCAATGCAACAGTATAACCCCCCCCCCAAAAAAAAAAAATAGCCTCTGCATAGACAACATGTTAGGTGAATGTCAGTTCATTAAAACTCATCAAGAACACAGCCACCTAAAGAAAAGGCAGACCTGCTTCCTGCTTCTAGTTAGTTAACTCTTTAAGCTCATAAATCTTAAATCATTCATGTACTTTGTAAGTAAACTTGCTTTTGCTTTTAGCAATTACATTCTCTGATCCCACAACAGTAAAGCCCCCTCAATTACCAGATCACATTGAGATAAAACTAGAATAAAAAAAAACTGCTGCCCAGACTAATGCCCACTCCTTCTCACTCAGTACCAGGTCCAAAAATATTAGGGCTTTGTTCCACAGTTCCTTATGGCTCTCAAGGGCTCTAAACAGTTTTAGACAGTAATTATTACAGCACCATAACGGGCAAGCCAAATATAGCAAAGTCAGACTACTGCAGTAATGTGCTTATTTCCCCTCTTCTGAATCTTATTGCGTGATTCACTCCCAAAATCAAAATCTTGGTCTGCCTTTAACAGTGTACTTTACTGCCTTGCCCAAAAGAAAGACAAGTTATTCATTCCACTTGTAGTGCTCTGCTATAAAACTTTTACCAGTTTCGTTATGAAGTTTATTGTCTACTAGTACAGACAATGCACTGACTGACATGGCTTTAAATATACATGTAAATAAGGAAGTATGCATGTATATACGTATATATTGATAGATAAATGGATAGTAACAGCTACGGCATTTGGCTTATATGCACTGTTTGTAAACTTTATATATTTTTCATTGTTTTGACTTGCGGTATACAGCCTGGCGATCACAGTTAAGTCCATTTTAGATCAGTATATCACAGTATAACGGGCGGCACAGTGGTGCAGCGGTTAACGTTGTCGCCTCACAGCAAGAGGTTTTTCGGTTCGATTCTTGGCTGGGGTGCCTTCTGTGTGGAGTTTGCATGTTCTCCCTGTGTTCGTGTGGGTTTCCTCCGGGTACTCCGGTTTCTTCCCACATTCCAAAGACATGCATTTGGAGCATTTCTCTCCGAGCCTCCGCTGAAAACAGGCTCTGTGGAACCTAGTCGGACTTTCCCGGTCAACAAATGATAAATAAATAAATATCACATCAACAAATTATCTATCTATTTTCATTAATTCGAGCATCCAGTAAGTACAATAAAGTGTGAGAACTTTTTTTTTATAGTACAGACAGAACATACTCTGATGCTAGGTCATGTCCCGAGTTCCACAATACCGTTTTGGAGTGGGGTTACAACTGACTGTTTTTGTGGGACATCTAATATTACACATACAAACTGTTTTCCTGTAAAATATAGTCTGCAGCAGAACAAAAACTGGAAAGGATAACAGTAAAGAGATATACTATGATCAAAGCAAGATAAGTCACTGGCATCGATCCGTGTTCTGTCCGGTAATGACCCCCTCAAAAAAAATTACAATCACTACTTCATTTATTTCTGAAAGTATATTATCATTACCTGTATTCTGGATTCTGATATCCCAGTAGCCTGAGCCAGCTTTTCTCTAGTTGATATGCCAGGGTACGGGTCGCAATCAAAATATTTGGTCAATAGCTCCAAATTCTCTTTGCTGAAAGAGGTTCGCTTCCTTCTTCCTGCTCCTCTGTGGGGTCTGGACATTGTAGAAGGTCGCTGCTTTCTCGGTTTTGCATCTGTAGAAAATGACAAACACAACAACATGAATAGCAAATCAGGAACACGTTTAAATATTGGAATTATTAACTTAAAAACTTGATAAAGAGAAGTTGAACCAGCGCAATTTTGAAGTAAAAGACGTCCATAACTATAAAGGCTGCCATAAACAACACGATTTCACCAACTAAAAAAAAGTCATCTACTTAAGCGATTTAAGAAGGGCAAAGCAAATTCCTGAACCAAAGTCAGGGACGTCCGTAAGACTCGAGGACACTTGAGAGAGGCATATTCTTACTACTGACCCAAAATATAATATTAATCACAACCAGCAGGCCAGACGAAGTCTTAAATATAGTCTAAAGAGCAAGATGCAAATACCTCGGAAAAATTATTGGAAATAACACTTTCTAAGCATCAGCCTGCTCATAAATCAACGCATTGCTCATTAATGAAGAAAAAACTTCACATCGTGTTCGAAATAACTTTAAAAAAAAACTGAAAAAAAAAGAAACTTTAATTAAACCCTACCCATTTGGCTTTCCTGGGCACTGATTTTTATTTTGTGCTGTAACGAATTCCAAATCGTAAATTTGCAGGGAAATTAAGGAAACAACTGGTTGGGTCTTCCAATTTAGTATGGTGCTTTTTTTATTATTTAAAGCTGATTCCTTCAACTGCGTAAATGTAGTCTAGCCCCTGAGGACAGCTCCCCTTTTATATCCAGCTGCCGCCTGCCCCGGTTTCCATTGTCGATTTAGAGGTGTCATTCCTCAGAGCTCATTTGTCCTCCTGGATTGTGGCTTTTGATGTTCCCCATCTACCTCGATTGGCTCGTCATATCAAAGGTCTCACCTCCTTTTCTGGCCATTAGTTGTTTCAATACACAAGCTTCTTCCTCCCTTAGAAAACACTAACTGTATAAGCACGACCCTCATTAAAGGTGTGAACATTCCAAGTAACAAACTTTCCATGGGCCCCTTAAATAAACAACGTTACAAAGAATGTGGAAGTTCCGAGTGACTTTTCGGTTTCACACTCCCTCACCAATTTACATTATGTGCGCGGAGTCTGGATAAACCGATAACCCATCGGTTGATGTGTAAAATTATACATTGTGGCCTTATTCAGAATATTACCACTGTGTGATAGGTGTCGTTCCAGGTGCCTTCACCCCATGAAGAGAAACAATACACCCTGGAAATTGACTTTTAATAAAAAAACTTTTACAATGCTAACACCTTCTTCTTTAGATATCCTTTATCTTTTATTCATCTGAAGCCTGGTCCTTTCTAGTTGTTCACTCAGTTTGCAGGTAATGGTGTTTAACTCTCACCTGCCTTTGATTTTACAGAACCTCACTGATTTTTCCTCATATTTTTGCCCCCCCCACACACTTTTTTCATTTTCTGATAAATTACTGTGTCAGTCATTAGACTTTCATACGTCCTGTTGTCCATAAAACGCATATTGACGCACCTGTTGTTCTATTAACTTTTTCAAGTGAATTAGAATAGTATTTAAATATTGTCCCATTTGGAGCCCTTGTCCCCTGGTCATTTTCCTTTGTCCAGAATTCTTCAGCAAATAAGTTGAGCTGTATGGCTGGTGGCAGAGGTTCCAGACAAAGTAAAACAGTAGCACCCTAGCACCAGATACATTTTACAACTAGTGCCAAGAAGAAAGTGTGTGTGTGTGTAGGGGGAAATGAACATTCTTTAATGGAGGTATTCACAAAGATTGGGGCATAGGATTCAAATGCTAAGGATATTTATTAGATGGACTAGTCTTGAATGTGAAACTGCTTTTTTCATGTTTTTTTTATGTTACAACTACATCAGAAGGACCTAACATTGTTATTTTTGGGAGCCTAGTGCGGTTGTTCACTTAGCACTCCCACCCCAAGCACAGATGCTGTAGCTCAAACAAGAGTTAAGTATCTTTGATTCTTTACATCACCTTATACCTCCCCAAACGCAAATGCTATGGCTGTAAATTCTGCATTAACTTCCGCTGGTACTGTACTTTTTATATATTGATGTTTTCTGATAATTTTAAAGATTTGTACTGATATTATTTCAGAAAGTCTTTTTTTTGCACAGAAAGTCATAACATGCATACAAATAACATGCACAAAAGTAATAATAATGCTGTGTCCTGTCCCCCTAATACCCACTTTCTTTCTACTTTGGTTGATCGATTACCCTTCCTTGTCATACACTGGCCAGCATAGCCCTGTGAGTCCTGTGCTCCTTGTTGGTTTGAATATGCTGTTGCAGCACCTTTCTGTATGTTTATAACTGAGAAGAATAAGAAATTGAATTTCATTGTTTATGCAAAATCTTATTCAAACAATTACAGTTTCCTCTGTACCTCTCTTGCAATGTCACCACTATAAACTCTTTCACAAGGTTTTTTAATCTTGTGTGTACCTGAAGTCCTTCTGTAAGCTCATCAATTGTTGTACTGAAAAGGAGTGACCCCAAAACAATTACATCTGGCATCCTGCCATGAACTTCCATTTTCTGATTGCTGCCCTGGTGATCATGGGTCATGAGGCTGCACCATGGTATGTATGGCAGCCTTTCTGCCTCATAGTACTTGGAACCTCAGTTCACTTCTCAGCTGGTGTGCTTTCTGGAAAGAGTCTGTACAGTCTCTTCATGTTTATGTGTGGTTTTGCCACTTTCCTCCCACACTTACACAGACATGCTAGCAGGTTACAATCAGAAGGACCTAACATTGTTATTTTTTGGGAGCCTAGTGCAGTTGTTCACTTACACAGACATGCTAGCAGGTTAATTGGAGATATGCGTGCGTGTGTGTGCATGCATGTGCACACGTGTTTGTATTTGTTTGTGTATGTATGTGTGTGTGTGTGTGCGTGTGCGCATATGGGTAGATGCCCTGCAATGGCCTGGCATACCATGCGAGACTGCTTGGTATGTTTCACCTACTGATTACAAGGATAGGCCTTGTCTACTTCAGACCTGAATTGGACGAAAGCAGTTTTTGAGATCAGATGATGCATTGATGGACAAATTGATGGTACTCTGGTCATCCTTACCTGTTCATTTCAGCTATATTTCACATATGCCTTTTTTTGTCCTTCTTTTGAGCAAGGAAACACATTGTCATTTCCACTGCTAAGGGGATGCATACCTTTGTGTTTTCTTTGCCACATACCTGGCCTATTAAAAGACATCATATTTACTGATATGTTGTTGACTCAGTACAGTATTTTTTCAACTATTTTGTGATGTATTGTAAACATTGGCCTCAGGGTATGGTGTGGACACAGGGTTCTTCATCTTGCATTTATTGGGATTTAACTCAAGCCATAATTCCTTTGTGTATGCTGCAGACTCTTTCATATGAGAAGTCATGATAACATTATTTGTTCAAGGCAGTGTGCATTTGTGACAAATAGTTATAACGTTTTTCTGTACAATCTGTGCAATCAGCTGAAACATGGGTTTTTACAGCAACATATTTGTTGTCTCTAACAGAGACTATAGAGAAGTGTATGTAGTAGATGACATGTTGCAACTTAGTATAGTTAACAAACTGCAATAAATAACAGTAGAACAGCGAGAATATATGCTGTGGGTTATACAAGTGGTGTGAATGAATCTGGGGAAACATGCCACAAGAATTATGTAGATATACCTAAGAAATAGAGTGGATTCATCCTTCCTGTTGTAATAATACTGCTGGTTTATTTACATATTTTTTTTCGTAACTAGTTTGGTAGCCTGAAACATACTGGTCTTTTTTCAGCCAAAACCAAATCTAGCAAGACAAATTACAATAACCAGTAAAAAAAAGATAAAACTGAGCAGAAATAGCTCAGAATGACTGACAACTAAACAAGTGTTCTTTATCTGAAAGAGTTATGGAGAAAGATACATTTTCACAGTCAAAACTGCTGGGATGCCAGACAGAGAATGAACAAAGTCTAGTCAAGTCTGGCTTAAAATAGCAGGTTCAGACATGTCATCATGGCACACCCCCATTGAAGGGAAGATCTAATTAGTACTCTAATACCAATTAATACAAGTTCATTACAGCCACAGTTTAAATCATTGTTGGCTAGTTGCATGTCACAGGAGTGTAGGATTTTCAGTTATCTTGTGTTTAGTGCATTACATGTACTCATCAAAGAAAACCAGGCACTCGTAAAAGCAACCAACAGCAGGCAGAATGGGGAAATTAACTTTATATCCTTCTGATTATTTCACCCTGGTGGTGCCCCCCCCCCCATCAAAATAGGCTGCACAGTGATTGGGGTTGTTCTCTGCCGTTTGATTTAACCACAAGCTGCTCTATGAATAGTTAAGAATGTTATTTTCATTTCATATGAATTTTCTCCCGTCTCCCAGAAACATGTCATTTAGGATGACAACATGGGAGCTTTATTCCCTTGTTATCCTCTATAAATGAATATTTGGTTCATTGTCATCTGCCAATTTAACAAACTCAAATAAATAACAATACAATACAGGAAAGGTATGCTGTGGGTTTCATAGCTGATGTGAATGGAACTTGGGAAAACATGCTAAAATAATTATTCAGATTACTCTGTCATGTTATAATAAATAGCATTACTGACTCAGCATTTCTTTTATTTGTTGTTACCCTGTTCAGCAGACTGGAATAAATGGCTTGTTTTCCATGACCCAAACCAATAAGCAGGACAACAAGGCAAATTACAATAACCATAAAAAAGTAATAAAGTAAACTAAGATAAAACAGAACCACCAAAACATTGCTTCATCTGAAGTTAGAATATACAAAGCTAATGGTAGTCAGACAAAGTCAGCATTCAGTAAATGTTCAGAACGTATAAGTAGCAAAAGTAATCCTAGAAGTTATAGTGAGCCCTAATTTTAAACAAAGTGAACCCCAACATTTATAGGAAGATCTAATATTAAGTTGGAACATATGCCGGTTTCAAAAATTCACAGTGTTTTTGATAGCATTCTGGGGACAATTCATTAGGGTTAATAATCCCAAAAATGTTAAGTTATGGGAGCCCAGTGTCAATGACAAACTGTGCCTAGCCCTTCTATAAGGAGCAACCATCTGTCCTACCTAAGAAACCACAGTGATGCTTCTTTGTTGAGAGTGAGGAGTAGAACTCTAGAGATAAAGAATGTGCAGATTTACGGAAGGTTAAAAATGTCAGTACTGGTAGAAACTGAGAAGCTGTGGTCCTTGCTGTTGCAGTTTTTTCATTTCTGTTTCTGTTTCCGGCATAAGTTGCTAGTGGGCTGGTTCCCTCCACTACCCATTTCAGGATTGCAGGTCTCGCTTCATTGTCAGTGGCAGACACAGAAATTTATAAAAGAGGGGGCTACCTGGTGTGTGTGCATATATGTCTGTCTGTCTGTGTATGTAGACAGCAACAAGCTACACTATCTCAAAATACAATGAATTTAACAAAAAACAGGACAAAGACAAGGAGAACTGATATGAAGACACTGTTTCAATACAATAAAAATAAACGGAACACTATAGAACAAATACTGACGTTGATGGAACAGTGTCTATTTTTTTTTGGGGGGGGGTCCTTAAGAAAGTCTGCAGACATAAAAACTTCTTCAAAAAAATAACAGGAATATACAGTAGGTAAGCATGCTTGAATGTTTTGGGTATAAATGTATAGATAGATAGACAGACAAGTATATAGACAGATTAGAGAGACAGATAAGTTAGAAAGATAGACCAGACAGACCAATAGAAAGCTAGACAGACAGAGAAAGAGACAGATGATGTGGATAATAGTTACATTCTTTGTATGATATTACAAATCATTTGGGGCATAAAGTAGAGCAGTGAGGTTATAAACATTTCAGATTATGTGTAGACAACAGGCAGTACTAATCACATTACTCTTGAAGTAGATTCAACGAAAATGACTCTGGATTCTATAAAATAGATACTTGAGTTTTTTTATTATTTAACAAGACATAGCATCTATTTTATATACAGAGGTTGTACTAATACTGATTTTCTTTTTCTTCTTTTACTTATATTATTGTTCTTATTTTATGACAGAATCTTAATTTTATATTCATCAGTATTTTTATATTTGCATGTTTAATCTGTATTTTTATTTCATAATTACATTTTGTGGTTATTAAATGTGTCAGTGTTGTGGACAGATAATTTTGCTCTCTTCATCTGTAATTGGTCTTTATATTATTCCTTCTATGTATAACATATATCAGAATTAGCTGTTCCATTCCTTTGTGTCACAGTTAGCAGAGAGAGAATAATGTATTATAGGGAATGACAGTTGTTGTTGTGTCTTTCGGCTTTTCCCGGTTAGGGTTCGCCACAGTGGAACTCCGGTCTGCTAATGATTGGTAGTTGATTTTTACATGCCGAGTTACCAGCCCTGACGCACAACCTTCAACGAAGGTACGCCCATTCATGCATGTCTCCATGCAGAAGACGCTCTAGCTGAGAATCGAACCGGACACCGTCTTACTGTGAGGCGACAACGCTAGCGCAGCACCACCACCACAGGATTTTATAGGGAATTTCCTGTCATTATAGGGAATGACAGTATTCTATGAAAAAATGTTTTTCAATTCTGCATGCATTTTGGGTTTAAAAATATTATACATTAAATTTACATTAGAAAACACCAAAACACTAAGTATTCATAGCATGTCTGATGCTGAATGTAAAATAATTGTACAATGGAATATTATTTACTTATTTTGGTTTAAACTGAAGATCTTCCTGGACAGAATCCATTTGCCATGGACGAAAGGAGAAAAACACTCTTGGCTAACATGAATGTCAAAATTATACAGAAAGTATTCATAAGTGGTGAAAACAAGACTAACAGCAAAGAAAGAAATCATCACCTGCAGGCAATATTAACAAGGCGTCCTATGGTTATAGAGTAAACAATGACTGTACTCTTTATTTATAGCGCACATGAAAATAATCACAGTCTGTGTGAGGAAAGAACTACACGCACTGAATACGGACAGAATTCAGAAACAAATAATGCAATTCATAAGGTAAAACTGCACAATGAGCTGTGTTGATCAAGGTGGAGGTGATCCTGAGACACATTTATTGTGGTGTGCAAAGCTACAAAATATCACAGCTGGCATCGCATGCAAAGAGTCCACAATAGGAGTGAAATGAGGAGCATTATTACAAACAGGCTTATGGTGAATGCAAATGAGGGTAAATAATATAGCTGAGCAATTCATAAACGTGAAAACAGCTCAGCAAATCATGACTGCCAGGGTAGCAGTGCACTACGAAATCCAGGTGAAGAGAAACAGAGATCGTGCTACAGTGTTATAGGCAACACTAGAATTAATAAAATATAGAAATACACAACTGAGTTCACAGCCAGTAGCCATGAAGATGTCCATCGTCACCCACTTTGTCAGAGAAGGAGCCAAACACACCTACCATTCCATCCCCTTCATGCCTCAGAAGAGTAGACCACTGTCACATGGTTACAGACACAACAGAGAGGGCAGTCATGGAGGGAACTAACCTTTAGCTGGGTGCTTCCCTGGGCAGCATAAAATGGAGCTCTCACCCTTCACTATAACTTAGCATGGTGTTCACCTTCTTTGTATTTCATCTTCCTCCCCAGTTTGCAGTCCATTCCTTCCCATCATCACCGCTACTTTCTTCTGCCTATCTGTGTCTCTCTGTTGTGTTTCCCCAGCTTTTGAGTCAACACCTTCCCTGTTAGTCTCTATCTGTGTACTGTGTTTGCATGTTTGCTCTACTTCCTCCCCTATACCTTCTTTCCTGTTCACAACTTTAATTTGCTTCTTACCTCCTTAGCCCTTCTTAAAAACATAAAATGGGCACCTGTCCTAGAAAAAGACCCTTTCTTCTCCGCTTCCATCACACTTTCTTTGTGCTCCTCTGCATTTTCCTCCCCTTTTGACTGTCCCATACACTCATTTACTCCCTATTAATATGCATAAATTGTTAGCGGACACTGTTGGGAAGCTCTTATTATAGCTCTCAGTCTTGCTCAATAGTGTGCTTGTGGATGGGACTTCCAAGATGGCTGCACACTCAGTAACAGCTTCATTTCAGCTTGCCTGGTGTCATACCTCTCAGCTGTCCCTGATTTCTAGGGATGTCCCTGATTTTGACTCAAATTTTAGGTCTGTCTTTCTTAATCCCTTCTAAAACTGGTGACTTTTGGAGGAAAGGTGGCAAATTATATTCAATAAATAATGGCAATAATTAAGAGTTATAGATTTTTTTATTTCACAAAATGTGTATTAATTAACATTTTTTATTCTGACAATGTCTCAAGTTAACCTCATTAATATTTTTAAAATGTCCCCATTTGTCCCTGATTTTTTTTTCTGGGGTTGTCCCTGATTCTATTTAAATTTGTCCTTGATTGGTTGAGAGCTATGCCTGGTGTGAAAACAGAAACTCAGAAAAGTGAGCCAGTGAATTTGCCTTTTGGGTAAATTTCAGTTACTGGCTAGTAGGTGCATTGCCTGGATGCCAGCAAAGAAGACATTTTGAGACCCAGAAAGAAAATTGTTCACAAAAGGTGAGGAGGAAGCACTGGCTGGGAACAATCCTGGAGCTGTTAAGAAAAAAGCAGTTCAAGCTCCAGCTCTGATGCAATATATGACTTCCTGTAATCTAGAGGAAAAATACGTCAAATGTGCTAAGAGATGATTAAAATAAATGAAACACTGAAGGAGTATATCAATTCAAATAGCAAAAGCCTGGAAAAATGTAAGAAGCTTTAAACAGATATTTAGATGAGCTGATAAAACTACAAAAATCAAAGGTAAAATGAGAAAAAAGGCTGGCTGAGTATGACACTCCTCATGAAAAGATGTTTCAAAAAATGGTAGAATTACAGGACAGAGCAAGTATGGAAAACCTGAGATTTTCTGCTGTCCCAAAGAAACTGGAATGATCAGACTGTATTCATTTTTTGAAGGCACAAATAAGCAACTGGATTGGTATTCCACAGTAGAAGTTGTTAATTGAAAGGTCCCATTATGTGTGTGCTCCAGAACCTGGCTATGAGAAAGCAGCCAAGACCTCTAATAGTAAAGATGCAATCTTATCAGCAGAAAGAGTTGATTTTGGCAAAACTGTTGCAGAAGGACAAAGTACTAAAAGTTGGAGATAGTGGTGTGTGTGTATGGAAAATAATTACTCAATGTATACCAGGTAGAAGGGGAGTACATTTATTCCAGGAATCAGGGAATGTTAAGGGACAGGTGTGAGATTCAAGCTGCTGTATCCAGCTATCTTCAGAATATTTTACTTGAGAGTTAAAGTCATTTTTTGGTGCAGAACATGCTAAGGAGTAAATACAAAAGTTTGTCCAACAAAAAGTGAGCTATCAAACAGAAGGGGACTCTGCTTCTTATTCTTCTAATAATAAAGCTCATAGAGGGACTATGCCACTGAAACCCTTTCCAGCGTTACAAAGGAACATGCTTGAGAGACAGAGAAAAGCACAAGAGTTGACTAGAAGAACCAGGAGTACATTGGGCATGAACGAGGCTGGATTTGAGAGATGGAGATCAACAGGAAGAAAACCAGCAACTCTGAAATTAATGAATACATGTGGGATTACAAAGCATCAATAACATTTGTGAAATACAGTAGAAAAAGAAAACCTGGAAATATTGGACTTTATGACTTTGTTAAGCTTGTAGGGTCTCCAAGGCATAAGCCCTACCTCATATCATTAATGTTTGGAAGAATATTAAGAAGACGGAAGGAGGAAGGAAGGGGGTAACTAAGTAAAACAATTTTTGTTCTTAACAGTATTTTTTATAAAACATGACATATACTGCATCGTATATAGTAATGCATTTTCAGTTATTTTTGTGTGTAATACAGGTAGTCTTCTTGTTTAGTTTTAAGAGATGTATGAACTTCAGTGTAAAAAGAGAAGAAAGGCTGGACAAAAGCATGTTTAAGATAACAGGCTGCAATCTTAGGTTGTTGAAGTGAGGGATGGGTTGTAAAAGTATACAGAGCATGATATAAGTAAAACTGATATGCTTTTTTCTTACTTTTGCATAGGGGAATGACTGGATTAAGGCCCTTGTCTTGATCTAACAACAAGCTTTAAATGGAAGTAAGTAAATATAAAAACAATGAATGGAATGAAAAGTTTTTCTTAAATAAATGTTCACAGTGCAGCATGAGAAGCTTATAGCTGAAGGAAACTGTGTATCTGTTTCTCAAGCTTCTATGGAGACAAGCTGATAAGAGGGAAATAAAAACAGAATAATTTTTCTTTCAATGGCTAAAAGATATTTTTTTTCTGAAAGTATTCAGGGAGAGGAATAAAGATAAGACAAAAACAGGCAGTACTTATTGTAAGTAGAAGCACAGGCTGTACCATGTGCCTTAACATGGATAACCTTCATTATAGGTAAATTAAAACCTGTGAGTGTAGCTGTCAATCTGGGACAATTGTTCCTGGTAGGAGAGTTAAACTTCGTTATTTGAAGATGTACAAAGTTTTGTGTGTTTGCGTTAATAGGTTATGGGGGTATTCTGGGTGGGGTAGTTTTTTTTAGGGTTTTCATTAAAACAAAACATTTTGTAAGATGTGACATAGGCTCAAATGGATATGACAAGAAAAAAATACACAAAAGATCAACCTGTCAAGCTATGTTTGCATGTAACACAAAAGCTGAAACTAGATATTTAACAAAAAAGCTATTATATATAACAAGTGGGAATAATAACTTCTTATCATAACGGCAACACTTTTCATATTATAAGTCAAACAGCTTCAACGTCCCAGCCCGGAGAAAAAGTGTTCCTGCTAAAGTGTGTAAAACAATGATAAACCTTTAGCAAAGTCGCAGGAACACAACGGCTTAACACGTCAAGTATAAAAAATGATCTGCTCGTCCAAAAAGAACAATAGCTCCACAAAAAATAAAAAGGAACGTTCTTTATTTAAGGATCAGTAAGCGCTTTCACCCATGGAGAGCTTCATCAGACTGTACAAAGCTGGTTAGAAGGCACAGCCCTTAAGTAATCAAATCAATTAAGAATTATAAACTCAATTGAAATTCTTAAAGTGCAATGATACATTTTGCAAGATGGTAGTAAAACATCCACATATCTAAATCTGCATAATTACCTGCAGTAATTCTATATAATATATCTGACTAAAAATGCTTAAAGATTATCACTTATCTAAAATAGCATAGCATACCTCTATTTTTCCATGCTATTCTAAGGACTCCTTAGAGAATATTACCGATCATTGCAGTGCTAACCATAGACCACCAGATGGTGGTAGTTCTTAATTTACACAATGCATTTCTCAGACAGAACTTAATGCAGAAGCATTTTCCATAGGTTTAAGCAAACTTTAAAGTTTAAAAATTTTTTAAAAATATTAAAATTATTATTAAAAACACCATTGAATTCATAGAAGAGTACATTGTGTCAAAACACAAATATAAGAGCATAAATATATATATATTGGCAAAGGCTATAATTCCTAACCATAATACATCTCTATTATACTTAAAAGGTCCATATAGTAATATCAATGCAACTTATAAAAGAAATACAGTTAATATTATTTCTTAAAAGTTCTTCCTGGTCTCCTCTTCTTAAGGAAAGGATAGATATTAATTTTGTCATTCAGACCTGGGGGGTGATCAGCCTTGCATCGAATGATCCATCTAGTTTCATGTTCAAGAGTAGTTGTTTCTATATCCCCTCTTCTTAAGGTATGTGTGATACATTGTATGACAAAAAATGTAAAGGTGTGTCTACTCCCTTTCTTCTTAACATGTTTGGCTAGGGCATTCCTTTCATCTCCTATTCTTATACTGTAGTTGTGTTCCCTTATTCTCTCTCTTAGCTGTCTGTTCGTTTTTCCTATATAGAAAGCTGTGCAAGAACAGCACTGAGCTAAGTAGACAACATTGTCTGTTCTACAAGTGGTACCAGTACGGAAGGTGAAGGTATGTCCTGTAGCTGGTAACTTGAAATTTACATCAGTATTAATGTAATTGCATTGATTACAGCTATTGCAGGGAATGGTATTAATGTGTGGAGTTAGGTGGCAACTTGTGAATTTGTGACATAATGTTCGCTTCAAATTAGATTTATTCTTATAGCTGAATCTTGGTTGTTTACCAATTAGACTACGAACATCATCATCATACTTCATCTATTGCTTTATTTACATCTGCTACACTAGACTGTTAGAAAGGTCCTATAGTGTAGCAGATGTAAATAAAGCAATAGATGAAGTATATGGACTAAGGGACACAAGAGCACATCCTTATTTCTCCAGCAGAGTGGACACAGAAGATGAAGAGGACATCAATCATAGAGTAAAAGACTCAGTAGTCAGCTTCTCTCTGTATTACACAAAAGATATTAGTGAGGTTAAGAATATACTTGCCAAACACTGGCATCTATTGAGAATAGATGATGATGTTCGTAGTCTAATTGGTGAGCAACCAAGATTCAGCTATAAGAATAAATCTAATTTGAAGCGAACATTATGTCACAAATTCACAAGTTGCCACCTAACTCCACACATTAATACCATTCCCTGCAATAGCTGTAATCAATGCAATTACATTAATACTGATGTAAATTTCAAGTTACCAGCTACAGGACATACCTTCACCTTCCGTACTGGTACCACTTGTAGAACAGACAATGTTGTCTACTTAGCTCAGTGCTGTTCTTGCACAGCTTTCTATATAGGAAAAACGAACAGACAGCTAAGAGAGAGAATAAGGGAACACAACTACAGTATAAGAATAGGAGATGAAAGGAATGCCCTAGCCAAACATGTTAAGAAGAAAGGGAGTAGACACACCTTTACATTTTTTGTCATACAATGTATCACACATACCTTAAGAGGAGGGGATATAGAAACAACTACTCTTGAACATGAAACTAGATGGATCATTCGATGCAAGGCTGATCACCCCCCAGGTCTGAATGACAAAATTAATATCTATCCTTTCCTTAAGAAGAGGAGACCAGGAAGAACTTTTAAGAAATAATATTAACTGTATTTCTTTTATAAGTTGCATTGATATTACTATATGGACCTTTTAAGTATAATAGAGATGTATTATGGTTAGGAATTATAGCCTTTGCCAATATATATATATATTTATGCTCTTATATTTGTGTTTTGACACAATGTACTCTTCTATGAATTCAATGGTGTTTTTAATAATAATTTTAATATTTTTAAAAAATTTTTAAACTTTAAAGTTTGCTTAAACCTATGGAAAATGCTTCTGCATTAAGTTCTGTCTGAGAAATGCATTGTGTAAATTAAGAACTACCACCATCTGGTGGTCTATGGTTAGCACTGCAATGATCGGTAATATTCTCTAAGGAGTCCTTAGAATAGCATGGAAAAATAGAGGTATGCTATGCTATTTTAGATAAGTGATAATCTTTAAGCATTTTTAGTCAGATATATTATATAGAATTACTGCAGGTAATGATGCAGATTTAGATATGTGGATGTTTTACTACCATCTTGCAAAATGTATCATTGCACTTTAAGAATTTCAATTGAGTTTATAATTCTTAATTGATTTGATTACTTAAGGGCTGTGCCTTCTAACCAGCTTTGTACAGTCTGATGAAGCCCTCCATGGGTGAAAGCGCTTACTGATCCTTAAATAAAGAACGTTCCTTTTTATTTTTTGTGGAGCTATTGTTCTTTTTGGACGAGCAGATCATTTTTTATACTTGACGTGTTAAGCCGTTGTGTTCCTGCGACTTTGCTAAAAGACTTTTCATATTATCTTTCAATGTGAATGGTCTCATGGGTATATACACAAATGAAAGAGTAGTGAATTATATTACGGAATGCAGATTGCAAATCGTTATACTACAGGATACCCATTTGGAAAGAACTGAGCATGTGAATTTGATAAAGAAAGGATTTCAGGATGGTTATTCAGCAGAATATCTAGGACAAAGGAAAAGGGGAGTACTTATATTAATTGCTAGAGGAGCTCCAATAGTGATAGAAGAGGAATAATAAATAATAATAATAGATTTGTAGTACTAAGGGTTACTGGTGAGGGAGGAGGATTACACTGGCATGTATTTATATTTCATCTAAAACTGCTATAATGGAGCTTAAGAAAATTCTGGGAGAAATAATCAGCTTTCAGTAGGGAATATTACTTATAGGTTGGGATTGGAATTTGATGTATTGGGGGGGCAGAAGGGAAAATATAACAAAAGAGGGTAGATTTTTGAAGAAATTTATGAAAATATTTGGTATGGAAGATGTGAATTCAGTGGTAAGAGCTTGGAGAGAATGTCCATATTATTCCCCAAGGTACAAAAACTGGGTTAGGCTAGACAGAAATTATATTTCACAGGAACATATGCATTTAATTAAAAGTTTTGATATGGATCCAATAACTGTTTCAGATCACACACCAATAATAACTAAAATAAAAATGCAGGGGAATGAAATAAAATGAGACACTGGCACCTCCCTACCTGTTAAACAAAGAGGAATTTAAGAAAGGTGTAGTGGAAATTATGCAGGAGTTATTAAGGAAGATAGACATTTCTTCAAAAATTTTAGCTAGGAGTGGAATAAAATGAAAGTATATTTAAAAACAGGGTAGAAATAAATAAAAAGAGATCTGGTTAAGAACTACCAATAATTATTTAGAGGGACTGACAACAGCTAAAGAATTGCAGACTGGAGGAATCTCACAGAACAAGAAGAGGAGCAATTCCAGAGTGCCAAACAGAAAATAAGGAAGTACCGGGATAATATACATGAGTTTAGAAAGATTACTGTTAAGCAACTGTTTGTTGATAATAACTCCAGAGCACAAAAGCTTTTACCATAATGGCTTAGGCAATAGAAAGTAGAAAGGGTTGTTGCCAAGCTTAGGGCGCTAATAAGAAGGAAAATAACCAGAGATCTTATGGAGGTATTAGAAATATTTCTGAAATTTTATAAAAATCTGAATGAAGCAGATAAATGTGAAAATCAAGAAAAAGTACAAATGGAAATGTTTGTGAAAGAATTAAATATGCCAATGTTAGAGGTAGATGAGGCTCAGTTATTAACAGTTAGGAAAGAAGGAGATGAGATGAAAATGGTGTTGTATAATCAATCTACAGGAAAGTCTCCAGGAACAGATGGTATTCCTGTGGAAGTTTGGAAGTTAGGAGAGAAGCAAGTGATAAAGATTTGGAAGGTTTTAATGGTATTTTAAAAGGAAGAGAAGCACCAACATTCTGGAAGAGAGCTGTGGTGGCTGTAATACCTAAAGATGGTAAAGACCCATCCAATCCACCTTCATATAGGCACATTTCCTTTTTAAACCATGATTATAAAGTGTTTATGTCTATAGTGGATAAAAGAATGGCAAAGGTGATGCCAAAATTGATAGATATGGATCAATGGTTTTGTGGACGAGAGGCAAATATTTGACAACATTATTAGAATAATGATGATCTACAAGGAAGCAGAATGTAAGAAATTTCCACTGTTGTTGATGGATCTTAATGCAGAGAAAGCATTTGACAGAGTAAGCTGGAAATTTAAGAGTAGGGCAATATAAATATTTGTATTCCTTGACACAATAATGTTAATTAGGAGGAAACTTGGGTCCAGTCTGCTTCCATAGTGGTTCACTAGTTTACTAGTTTATTTTTAATTAGGAGGATATATGAAAAATCAGAGGTGAAAATTAAAGTGGGAGGGAGTCCTCTCTGATAACTTCTGTTTGAACACAGGAACCAGGCGGAGGTGTTCTCTTTCTCCTTTTTTATTTGCACTATATTTAGAAAGATTGGCAAAGAAAATAAGGGACTCAGAAATTCAAGAGTATAATCGGCATGGTAGTCAAGAAAAGCTGCCTTTATTTGCAGATATTATTTTATGCAAGATAAAAACAGAAAAGAACATTTCAATGTTGTGGAACATTCTGAGACAGTTTTTAGTCTTTTTGGGATACAACATTAATGAAGATAAAACAAAGGCAACAGGTGTAAACTATGTACCAGCATAAACATTTGTTTTGGGGACAATAAAATGAAGTACTTAGGAGTATAGATTAAAAAGGATTGTGTTATGGCAGCTAAGGATATGTGGGAAGAAACTAAACAAACGATAATAGAAAAACTGAGAAACTGGAAGCTCTGTTTATGGATATGGATAGCAAGATGCAAGCAGTGAAAATGTTTGAGTCCGTTTAGTTTTATACACAGCTCAAGCATATTTTTAGCAACAAGAGGAGAAGTTGTAGATAACAGTTAATAAAGAGTTCAAGGATTTTATCTGAGAGGGGAAGAGAATAAGAGTCAAGTGGGATAAGTTGATCCTTCCAATAGAACAAGGTGGTTTGGGATTGCCTGGATTGAAGGAGTATTTCAGAGCTACTCAGTTAAGGCTCCTATACATAGCATAAGCAGAAAGCTATAATTGAAAATGGAAAGGGATGATGATGATGAAATGGGGGGGGTCAAGAAATAAGGAAAGGCTAGGATTTTAGATCCTTAAGGATGATAACAGTAACCATAAAGCAGCAGAAAGTATTGAAAAACTAAGCCAGCACAGGAATTGAGAAAGGGGATTCTGTCAATAGGGAAGACTGCAATTAGGAGTACAGAGAATAGGCAAAAAGAGGCTGGAATTCACTGGAGAAAACTGGCAAAGGCACCAAGGTATTGGGAGCAAATAATCAGAGAGGGAGCGGTAATAGAACTGGGAAGAGATCAAGAATACATTTGGACTGCAGGCGAGAGACTACCTTCTCTATCAAGGATTGATTTCAGAGTATAGGCAAATAAAAGGACTAGGGGAATCTTAAGTGAAAGACCAGAACTGGTAGAGTTTTTAGTAGACTCTAGAACAGTAGCTGGTATTAAAAAGGAATAATTAGTAGAGCATATAAAATATTACATGATAACTATAAAAATCAATCACAGGAGTTTAGAAAGGATTGAGAAGGGAGACTGGATAAGCAATTGACAATGAAGCACACTCCAAATAATTTTTCCTCAGGTAGATTGTAAATGTTGAAGGTGTGATGAGGAAGAAAGAGATAATTGGGAACATATTTTTGGGAGTGTAATGAGTTGGCAGATTTAAAAAATTCCCTGCAGACTACTCTCAGAAATACGGGGTGAGCAAATTGGTGTAACCAAGGAAATGATTGTTTGAGCTATGATACAGAATTAGAATTGCCTAGACATAATTAGGCCTTGCTGAGTTTAATTCTGGTGGCTGCCAAAAAGCAATTACTAGAAAGTGGAAATGAAAGTCTAAACCTCTAGTTTGGCTACAGTAGAAGTAGTGAATATAGTAACAGAGATAAAAAATGGAAGTAGGATCTTTAGGAAAGGATGGGAGCAAATGACATAGCAAAAAAGGGAATTGTGGGAATAATACATGTAAAATAATGTTTTGAAGGAGGAATGAGGTTTAATGGAAGGCAGGAATTGAATGAGCTATGTAAACTTTGATTGACAATGACTGTATAGAAGATTCTATGTGAGGTATAATGTTTGCAACTGAATATACGTCAATATGTTTTTATATAAATGTATAATTGCCTATGTCATAAGTGATAATTTAATAAAAATGCTCATTGCATTTGAAAAAAAAAGAAAAACATTGTGCCTGTGGATGTGCCTAGTGGCTGGTGTGCTGTATGCATGGTACTTTCATTTGTAGGTCACATGACTATTATTGTGGTATGCTCCTTATAGTCTGTGTGCCTTTTGTGACCATATTCCTTTGTTAGTTAAATGTCATCATGCTAATTGCCTCTTATTACATTATTAATTACCATCAGGCTGTGTTGTGCAATGCGGCTGCACTACTTAGCCATCATGCGGCCACAGAAGTGATGTTTCTTAATCTCAGGGACTGTCTTTCTTAGGCATATCATCAGAACAGTACAATACAAAAATACAAAGGAAAGCTGGGGAACAGAGGGAGGGGAAAAGAGGAATAAGACAGAATGTAATTCTATTAAAACCTACCTATCCAAGTACGAAGTATTATAGTTTAGCAGTTATGTATTAATAACACTGAAAAAGTGTGTATCTTATGGAATACTATGGTCTATGCATCTGATGTTGTAACACGTTCTATGCCATTAGTTTTTTATTGTCTTATTTTGCTTTATTTGGAGCTTTTCTCCCCAGGCCTCCGCTAAAAATGGACAAGTATCCAGTCAGACTATCCCAGTCAACAAATGTAAAATAAAATAAAATAAATAAATGTTTGACAAACAAGTGGAAGAGGAGTACAGGAAAATTAGTCAATGTCTTCAAAATTCTAAACTAGCATTAGATAATAAATATGAAAACCTATGAAGACAGATCCTTTAATATTGCCTGCTGTTGGCTAGGTGTTATTTTATGGCCTGATTAAACCCAAACTTGAGGTTTGTTCCAAACTTTGTCTATAAACTCTATCTCAGTTTGCTGACACCCAGCTTATCTAAAAGTGAGCCAGTCTTGAGCAATGCTGACAAATAGCTTTTTTATTCTGATGCTTTTTTACTTATTTATTTTTTTTATGGGCAAGTCCCCACACTGTCCATGGGGGGGGGGGGGATTTGCCTCCATATCATCAGATTTAATATAATCATCTCCAAGATTGCTGTATCTTATGGAAAGGGATGCAACCTAACTGCAGTGATGTTGTCATACAAGTGATAGGATGCCTTACTCATAGAGACAGCTATGTGGAATCCCTATGCTTATCAGTGGGATCATTTCACCTGCTTTCTAAGACTCTGGCCTGCAACAAATACAAGCAGTGTTTGACTTTCTGTTGGTGATTTAAAATAAGAGCAGAAGCAAAGGAAGTAATTTCAATTTCTTGTCTTTCTAATTGCACTGAAGATGCCTAACTGACATAGCTAATTAAAGCTGCTTTCTTTAATACTTGTTACTGTTAATGCATGATACTTTTCTGTTCTGAGTAATCTGTTTGTCCTAGTGAATTTGATCTATGTCAGGGGTACACAATTGCTAACTTTCAGTGGATTTTGAGCTACCCACCCCTACTATAAATTTAATTTTGAAAGCTCCTTTCAATCTCATCTGTTCCTTCTACTGGACAGTGAGGGATAAAAAACAGAAAGGCTTGAATTAGCATCAAGACTCTGAACAGTACGGAAGCCCAAAAGCACTGAGAAAAGAGTTGCGCTGATTGTGGTAGACTGTGGTTGTTTCAAATCTCCTGCAGTTTTACCTTTTTTACTACTAATGATAATTATACATACACAGTCTGCCTGGTCTGATACCATAGTCTTGTAGTTTGTTTCCCGGTAGTGGGAGTATTGTGATTTACTGCATTATTTGTGCTTAATAAAACCTTTATAAACATTAAATTCACATTTTCCTGCCTTTTTACCTCTTTCCAACTAAAGAAACTGTACTTGCATAAATCTGTCTGGTCTGGTGCTATAGTCTTCTAGTTTGATTTGCAATGGTTGGGACTTGGTCATTTTGTTGCAGGACCTGTGCTACATTACAGTTGTTTCGCATCTACAATGTTCTTGGGAAGCATTATTTTATTATTGCTAGTGTCTACATAGACTGCACTTACTATTTTGGAGCAATTGTTACTATGCTCCACCACGCTCCCTGTTTCGTTTGTGTTTGTTACATTGTTTCTGCCCTCCCTGCCTTCTGTTTGATCTAGTTTTACTGGTTTCCATGTTCCCACAGAAATAACTACAATTGCTTAAAAATCTAGCCCAGCTTAGACCACAGTCATATTGTTACTGGTTTCTATACTCCCACAGAAATAGCTACAATTGCTTGAAATTCTAACACGGCTGTAGTGAGAGCACTGTGATTTGCTGTAAGATGTTTTGTTACAGTGCTCTGTTGGTTTTAGGTCATTTTTTTTTATAAATTAGGTTAATCTCCTAGCTCATCGCCTAAATCTGTGGTGAGTGCATTGTCACCGGGTAGTGTGTGCAAGGGCATTTTACATAGGAAGTCTTACCTGAATCAAACAAAATCCAGTCATCTGAATCTGTGGCCTCATCCAACTGTGCCGAGTGCAGATAAGACAGCTTTCTGCAGCAGAAATTACAGTGATCGCCCAGCCCAAGAAAACTCATCATCCCTTTATAAGTAGTCACCTCAAACCTCAATCCAGACAGGCATGACCATCTCTGGTCTCTGTACCAAACCAGACCACTTCCCCAACTAATACAACCCACAGAACCCCTATAATCTGACAGATAACCATGGAAAAGAACTCTCCTGTAATTTCTGTAGCCAGCCTGACTGATTGAGATTGATGTATTGAACAAATGTAAGCATTATCTCATTCTGTATGATCCCTACCTACTCCCCAAACAGCACAGCACAGTGTGTGAGAGGTGCCTTTATTTAATATCACTGGAGGCTAAAGGCTCACACACTGTCACCACTTATGCAAGGAACATCAGCAGCTCACCCTACAGCACACCTCTCCACAACCTATACAAAACATATAGTCCATTATATGCCTGTGATGGATCCACACAGTCTACCAGTTTTTGTTATGCCTCGAGCCACGTATCACTGTGTATGTTTAATTATTGCTAGAATGATTATTGCTAGATCTGACATGCCACTACCTCACTATATGCTGCTAATATTGTAATAATACAATATGCCAAGTGCAGGCCTTGCTCACTGATTACTGGTATTACTGAACTTTTGTTAACCTATAAGTTGTTTATCAGCTTAAAAGATGTTTATCAGAATATGGGGATTTCAAGGAGGAACTATATCACAAGTTTGTGAGCTAACTGTTCTTTGAAAAAGGGAAGTAAGGCACAAGACCAGACATTACGAGACTTGTTTACAACTTAGGAAATGATCTGTAAAAATATTCCATCAACTCATGGTGATCTTGTAATGTCATATTTTCTACAATATTCCATCAACTCATGATGAGCTTGTGATCAATATGTCATTAGTTGAACCTGTTGACCCTGTTGTTTGTTCAAGACTATAAAAAGCTCAAAGGCTAAAATGGAAAGCATCATCATCCGGATTTGATCACAGCACCAGCCTGAACTGAGCTTAGAGACATTTTGCCAGTGTCGGCCTTGCCTTGACTGAACAGATAGCTACACTGGATAAGATTAAAGTCCCCCTATCAGTGGCAAATATGATTTTGTTTATGTATATGCTTGTAAGTACATTATCTATTAGTTTTTCTGTTTATTTAGTATTAGTTTTACTGTTTATTTAGTAAGTTTTTGTTTAATAAATTGTTAAGTTTGAACCTTGGTGTCTTGCATCATTTCTAATTCTGTATTAGCCTCAGACTTTAAAGTAACGGACTAGTTCATTTGGCGCAGCGAGCAGGGTCTGAGGTTTGCAGTGGAAATGTCACAACAACAACCAATGTTTTTTCCTTTAAAACATATAGGCATAGGTAAGAAGGATGCTGTGTCAGGCACCCCAAATAAGTTGGGCATTGATACTATGTTGCCAGCATTATTTGGGAAGTGGGATCCTCTTGCTAAGGTATTAAGTCAAGTTTCACCCCCTCCTTCCCCAAAACCTTTGCAAGAAAGACCTAAGGCAGACCCTGATAGTCTAGCTAGAGCTTTATTGGAGTTAAAATTGGATGATAAGGGGAAAAAGGTGAAGGAAGGGGTGGGAGCAGCTGGATGGCTGTTCTTTGAGGCAATTCAGGAATTAGATAGAGATGTAGAGAAACTAAAAGAAAAAATCCTAGAGTTAGAAGAGCAATGTAAAGAACACACGCTTACACACAGATTGGATAGAGATGCCTTGGAGAAGGCAAATATGGCACTTGTTAAAGTAGGAGAGGAAGCTGAACACTGGAAATCTAATTCAGTGAGTCTAGCTACTCGAATAATTCAACAGCGTAGACAACGAAATGGGAGAAAATTACGCCATCCGCCCTCAAGGCCTCGGGTTCGTGCTTTGCTGTGTAAGGCAGAGTTTGATCCCAAGAAGTGGGTAGGTGATCTCCCCTCAAATGATGAGGGTGATAGTGATTTTGAAATAGTAAATTCCCCATCAGTGGAGGCACGCCCAGTTATTGAGAAAAAGGGACAGTATACTGGGGGGTGCAATGCCACAACAATGGGTTGAGGTGTAGAGTTATACTCAAGCTGAATTATTGAATATAATCCAAATCTATAAGCAAAAGCCGGGGGAAACTGTTTTAGCATGGTTTCTTCAGGTTTGGGACACAGGGGGAGAAGCAATGTCTCTAAATGCTGAAGAGATGCACCAATGTGCATGTTTGGTGTTCCACCCACGTTTAAAGCAAATAGTAAACAATGTGAACCATGATGATCCCCAGGTGAATACACTGGTGGTGTGGTTAGCCTCAGCTTTCCGAGCTACTTGGCCTGATGCTACAGCAGTAGCTGATGAGCATAAGCCTTGGAAAACAATAGCAGAGGCAATACAACAGTTAAGAGAAATGACTATGTTGGCTACCATTTATTCATTGGAATTAAGGAATGGGGCATTCGTGCTTCCGAAAGGACCAGATGCACAAATTATGACCAGCAATATGAGGAGTAAAGTGATCAAAAATGCACCACAGTGATGGAAAGGGCAGCTAATGGCTGCCCTGGCAGGCTGTGTAGGTCAGCAGATATGGGATGTAATAGCCACTCTAAGTCAAATGGCAGAACTAGTGGAAGAAAAAGAACAGAGAAGAGCTAGAAATGCAAATACAGAGAAATCAAAAGATAAATCTGGTGAAAAAGCTACAAGAAAGCAAATGTTTCTGGATCTATTAAGGTGGGGGGTAGAAGTTGCAAAAATAGATGGGATAGCTACTGAGGAATTATATAAAAAATGGAAGCAAAAGCAAAAGGAGAAAGGCTCAAGCTGTGTGAGTAAAAAGCAAACCCCTACAAAAAGTCCAACCAGAAGTACCACTGAAGGGAAGGTAGGGTGGAATCAATTATATCCCGACATCCCTACTGATGAGGAGCTAGCACAGTGGCAAAAGGGAGAATTTAATGATGAGAGAGATTAGGGAGAAAAGGAATGGAGAACCCCGGTTGAAAAAACAGAGACAAATTGACTAGTAGGCGGGCCCCCAGTAGCTAGGGGTACAGTAAGAGCAATTACACCTGGGGCCCGATGCCCTTACGTACCCCTTAACTTTTTTTGGAGGGGAGGGCCACAACATGTGATGGCTCTGGTAGACACAGGATCAGAAGTAACCATTTTTGCAGGCAACCCCCGTACATTTCATGGACAATATGTAGAGATTGATGGTTATGGGGGGGCAAAAACACTAGGTACCAAAACCAAGGTTAAGTTAGCTTTTGGGGATGGTATTCCTATTTTCATTGAAGCAGTAATAGCTCCAGTACCTGAGCACATTTTAGGAATAGATGTGTTAAAGGGTAGAACTTTGGAAACCACTGTAGGGCCATTTAGGTTTGGAGTGCGGCATTGTTCAGTCAACGCAGTTAAGGCTGTAGTTCGAGGCAATGCTAAATGGGAACCGCTTTATATTCCCACACCTAAAACAATAGTGAACATCAAACAATATCATATCCCAGGTGGGCACGCTGAGATCACTGAGACGATCCAAGAACTGCTTCGGGTTGGCATACTTGAGCGAACAGTGAGTCCATTCAACAGTCCGGTATGGCCAGTAAAGAAAACCTGATGGATCATGGTGAATGACTATAGATTATCGAGGTCTGAACAAGGTGGCCCCATCCTTAGCGCAGCTGTTCCAGACATTGTTACAATTGTGGAAAGATTGTCTTCATCTGCTGGACCATATCATGCAGTTCTGGACTTAGCAAATGCCTTCTTCTCCATTCTGATAGCAGAAGAAAGCAGAGCCCAATTTGCTTTTACCTGGGAGGGGAGGCAGTATACCTTCCAAGTGTTACCACAGGGATATCTGCACAGCCCTACCCTGTGGCATGGACTAGTGGCTAGAAACCTAGCCAAGTTACAGCTGGACAAAGTGACTATTTTCCATTACATTGATGACATAATGATTACTGGAGAAAATTCTGATGTGGATATCGCACTAAAAACTGTAATTCAGCACCTTCAGAACAGAGGGTGGGCTATAAATGAGAATAAAACACAACAAGGGACATCAGTAAAATTCCTTGGTATGTTTGGAATGGAGCAAAAAGGGAAATTCCTGCAGCAGCACTAGAGAGTATTCAGAAAATTGCAGTCCCAAAAATGAAACAGCATGCACAGGCCTTCTTGGGAGCAATGGGCTTTTGGAGAGCATTTGTACCTCACCTCGGACTGATTTTGCGACCCATTCACTATGTAACAAGGAAAAATGTGACTTTCAGTGGGGTCTCAAGCAACAAATGGCTTTTGAAGAAGCAAAAAAGGCCCTACAGTAAAGTGTGGGGCTGGGCCCAGTTGATCCACAGCAACCTTTTATCCTTGAAGTAACAGTTGCCAATAATGCTATGTCTTGGGGGCTGTGGCAGAAGGATGACACTGGAAAAAAGAGACCCTTGGGATTTTGGTTCAAATCCCTGACTGGAGCACAGGTGAGATATAGCCCCCTTGAGCAGCATGTGCTAGCAGTGTACACAGCATTGATTCATGTGGAAGGAATAACTAAACAACAAACAGTGACAGTTAAGATAGACTACCCAATCCAGGGGTGGTTACGAGATAATAATTTGATGAAAACTCTAATAGCAAAATCTTCGACTGTACAGAAGTGAAAGTGGTATTTACAGGAAAGGGCCAACATCGTGCCTGGAGTATCTCAAGTACAACAGTTGGCTGGACTGGTAATTCCAAATGATGCTGATGTGATAGAACAACAACGACATGAGCTTCCAAAGTCTCCAATCACTGAAGCATTACCATTTGATAATTTAGATGCAGAAAAACAGAAACATGCATGGTTTACTGATGGTTCTGCTAAAATTGGATCAAATGGTAGGACATGGACTGTGGTGGCTTATTGCCCACGAACAGAATCTGTGTTATTTGATGAAGGCACTGCCGGTTCAAATAATCAGGCAGAATTACGAGCTGTTGCCCTGGTCATCAATAGTTTATCACCTGGAGATGATGTGTACATCTATACTGACAGCTGGGCAGTTTTTAAGGGACTGACAACCTGGTTACCTGCCTGGCAACAACAGAATTGGAAGATCCATGGAAGACCTCTATGGGGAGGTTCAGAAGACTGGCAACGGATTTGGGAAAAAGCTCAACAATGCAAAATCAGTGTTGGACATGTAGATGCCCATGCATCACTTGTAACAAATGAAAGGAGGCATAACCAGCAGGTAGATAAGATGGCCATGTTACGTGTTGCTGAAGAGGAAGCCGAAAGTGCTAGCATGGCAAGATGGGCCCATGATCGAAGTGGGCACTTGGGAAGACATGTAACAATAAAATGGCATGAAGGCATGGTATGCAGTTGAATAAGGAATTAACTACAGATGTCATAAAGCAGTGTGTGAAATCTGTCAAAGAAATAAACAAAAGCAACTGCAAGCAGAAGCATGTGGACACATTCACCGAGGCAGTCGTCCAGCACAAATCTGGCAAATAGACTTTATTGGTCCTTTACCACTGGATCAGAATCAGCAATATTGCCTAACGATGGTGGACACATATTCAGGATTACTAATGGTGTCCCCATGCAAAAAGGCAAACCAGCAAGCAGTGTTAAAAGGATTGAATAAATTATGTGTGACATATGAGATTCCCAGTAAAATCCAAAGTGACCAAGGCAGCCACTTTACCGGAGCAGAGGTTCAAGAATGGGCAAAGGAAAATGAAGTTCGATGGGTGCTGCATATCCCATATCATCCTCAAGCTGGTGGTTTGATTGAAAGATATAATGGGATCCTTAAAAAACAAATCCAAAAGAATACAAATGATGGAATGTTACGAGGCTGGGCAAAGGTATTAGAATTAGCTGTGAGCCAGCTGAATAATAGGCCTCGAAAGCATCAAGGAACCCCTTTGCAAATGCATATAAATGACATTCGGTCCAACTGTTGTATTTTAAAACTAGAAAAGCTGAACCCAAATGTCATATACCCTCTTTTGACAAATACTGATCAAACTCGGTTCTGGCTATGTGCATTGACTGAACAAAGAGTGCCAGCACAAACTATAGTATTAGTTGAGACAGGCTGGAATCTCTTTCTCCCAGAAAAATGGCACTGGGGGCAAAAAGAACTATTAGGAGAAAGTTGAGAGGTTTTTACATTATGGGAGCCAGAATGAGAAGTGAGAGTGAAGGCTATCAATTTAAACAACAAGACACAGATGATTCACAAAAGACAACCTTTAGTAAAAGTTTGTATGCATCAAGATGCTGTTATTTTACTACAAGACTGTGATACTAAACCAAGCAAATGGCTGGGAATAAAAGTTATAGTGACCACACCCAATCAGCCAAATGAACATGGGACTGTGATTTGTAATGGACCTGGTGATACTGTTTTAGTATTACTTGATTCTGCTAAACAACCATTGTACTTTCCTCTCCATAGATTATTACCACTGTTTGGGAAGGTGCCAACCTTTTCCGATGACAACACTTAGATGGGCTATATGACTGTCTTGATCCTATCCCTCTATTCAAAGAGGAAGATGTGGCAAATTTAACAGCGGACTATGACTTTTATTAGAAATTGGGAGATCATCTATATGCAGTGACACCTAAACCTGCCTTAACTTGAAACATCACTCAGACGGAGAACATTACAACTGTATGTAGACTAAACTGTGATAGACATCCTGAAAAATGTGTTTCCAACCCTTTTGGAGGTTTATACCAAAGGCTAAATGAGTCGGGATTTCCACTAGCCAAGTCTCCATTAGATTCCTCCTGCATAGCTGAATTTCAAAGGGAAAATGACACCACGGAAACCCTATCTCTGAGTTTGGAAATATATGTCATGGACAATAGTTCAACTGTATTTGATGGTTTGGGACATGTGGTAAGGTATACAAGAGGATGTAAAACTGTAAGTAGTGCTAGAGTTATACAATGTATTAAAATGATAGTTAACATGTCAGCAGTTAATATTACTACCAGGTATCCACATTGTAAAATTGTACAATTATGGCCGGTTAATTCTTTGCATATCAAATACAGACATTACAAATATAAAAGGAATAAACGTGATGTTACAGGTATTCTTGGTACTGCACTAGGTGCAGTTAGAACAGGGACTGGATTCCTAAACAGTGTAGATATAGATACCCTACGTAGCAAATTGAGCTGTTTGGGCACTGACCTAAATATGGCCTTTAAGCTACTAGCAGATCATGATCCCGAACTGGGACAAATAACTGTAGATGGTATTTTAACTCAAACTGTCTTGTGGAGGTGGATTGAACATACAAATACATATACTGAACAGATTTTAAATAACCTCACAGCAGAAGTAAATCAGACCTTTTGTATCTTATCTCAGTTGGCTGCCAACCAGCAATATTTGCAATTCACTCAAACTTGGGGGGCTAAAAAGGCAGCCCATTGGCAAAGGGAACTGCAACTATATCATTGGTTAAAGCCAATAGATTTTGCATGTGAAAATAAGTCTTGTATACTGATTTTTGACTACCTTGCTAGTAAAAAAGGAACAAAGCAGGTCTGTCCATTTGTTACATTGCCCTTGCAATTTGAAAATAATTGGTGGGTACCTCAAATTGAGTCTACTTTGATTAATTATAGTGATGTACCCATTGATTTGGCAGGTTGTGAGACCTGGCCCCAGGGGTGGGTATGCATGATGGTGAAAAGGAAGCCTCACCCATGCTTACATAATGGAACTGGGGAATGCACCTGGCACAGATATGTAGTAAATGGTACAGATATCTACCAGCTAAATGATACCACTGTTTGTGTGATATCTTCCTGTAAATTAGCCTGGAGTGATGGGATAATCACAACTGGTGGAGCATACTGTAAGAGTAATATCCATGCAATTATTGATTTTTGTAATGGAGAACTTATTAGACTGACTAGATGGATGGACGTCACATTTAATGCTAGCATAGAACCATTACACACTTTTAGATGGCCATCTCTAGTCCACCCGGACTTTCAACAGATTAAGCAGAAAGGACAAACAATGTTGCAACTTTTAAATAAAACACTAAATGATGCGCATCAAACAGTGATCAAAATGATTAAAGACAAAGGTGCCATTGTAAAAAATTTAAATAACATACAGAATATAACTGTTTCACATTGGTATGATATTTTTATGTGGTCATCTAAGGCTTCAGTGTGGTTCAATTTGTTATTGCATCCTTTACTTTTGACCACAATAGTTTCAGTGTTATTTTGCTTAATATCATGCTGCATTTACTGTAAAGTGATGAGAAGGTACAAACTGATGTCAGTTTTAACTCTTATAAGGGATAGACAGCGTACGTTGCCTGTGATGTGGCCTGTGATGGATCCACACAGTCTACCAGTTTTTGTTATGCCTCGAGCCACATATCACTGTGTATGTTTAATTATTGCTAGATTGATTATTGCTAGATCTGACATGCCAGTACCTCGCTCTATGCTGCTAATATTGTAATAATACAATATGCTTAAGAGCAGGTCTTGCTCACTGATTACTGGTATTACTGAACTTTTGTTAACCTATAAGTTATCAGCTTAAAAGATGTTTATCAGAATATGGGGATTTCAAGGAGGAACTATATCACAAGGTTGTGAGCTAACTGTTCTTTGAAAAAGGGAGGTAAGGCACAAGACCAGACATTACGAGACTTGTTTACAACTTAGGAAATGATCTGTAAAAATATTCCATCAACTCATTGTGATCTTGTAATGTCATATTTTCTACAATATTCCATCAACTCATGATGAGCTTGTGATCAATATGTCATTAGTTGAACCTGTTGACCCTGTTGTTTGTTCAAGACTATAAAAAGCTCAAAGGCTAAAATGGAAAGCATCATCATCCGGATTTGATCACAGCACCAGCCTGAACTGAGCTTAGAGACATTTTGCCAGTGTCAGCCTTGCCTTGACTGAACAGATAACTGCACTGGATAAGATTAAAGACTCCCTATCAGTGGCAAAGATGATTTTGTTTATGCATATGCTTGTAAGTACATGATCTATTAGTTTTTCTGTTTATTTAGTATTAGTTTTACTATTTATTTAGTAAGTTTTTGTTTAATAAATTGTTATGTTTGAGCCTTGGTGTCTTGTGTCATTTCTAATTCTGTATTAACCTCAGACTTTAAAGTAACGGACTAGTTCAATGCCGAGGTTCTAAAGGTTAACTTTCCCAAACCTAAAAAACCCTGAAACGCAACAAGGGCATTAAGCACCCTCAGCAACATACCACGTCTGCAACACTGGCAAAGCTTACCACCCCACATAGTAACCAAGGTTATGCCAACTCACATAGTAACCAAGGTTATGCCAACTCACATAGTAACCAAGCTCATGCCACCTCACTTAGGAATGAAGGTTATGCCACCTCACACAGTAACCAAGGTCATACCACCTCACATAGTAACCAAGGTCACCCTGTCTCAGATAGTATGCCACAACCTAATATTCGAGTAATAGGTGAGACATGCAGATGCACCACTCACTAGGCTGCGTAAGGAAAATCGACAGTCACTTACTTGTATGTGGCCAGGATTCTCTAACTCACACAGGCACTCATTTCTTTAAATAGGAAGTGCCATTACAGCTCTATCATAGTGCATGTGGGTGTTAATAATATCATCTATAATGACTGTATAAAGAAGAAAGGTGGTGGGATTGCTTTAATATTTCCCAACAAGTACCACATTTCCCCTTGCAACAAACCAATACCAAAATTAAATTCATCAGGGCTTGTTATTACTTTCCTGAAATTGAATAATTATAAACAAATATGCATTACTGTCCTTTACATCCCTCCTGGTGACAATACAGCTATACTGGAAGATATCTTACACTGGATATCCATAACAGTTTCACAAGAAAAAATACTACTACGTGATGTGAATCAATTGTTTGGACATAAATTCTAACTACGCTATATCTGGCATGAACTTATTTGGTTTCACACAACTAATTAATAGTCCCACACATTATAGCAAGACATCAAATTCCCTATTAGACTGTGTCCTAGTATCTGACCCTTGTAAATACCCTACCTCAGGTATAATGTCTCACTGTCTTGGTGATAATCTCCCAATCTATAGAACCAGATATCTCACACATCCGCTTAAACAGCATGTTTATAAAACAACATGCAACCTTTCCAAGTTTAACACATAAATGTTCATTCCTAACCTGTCATCTATTAACTGGAACTTCCTAAAAATCCTCCCATTAGATGATGCTGTGAATGAATTCAGTTCCACTTTCCTGAATATCCTAAATAGCCTTGCACCTCCTAGGAGGAAGAGACTAAAAACAAATAATGCAATTTGGGTATCCAAAACGAATAGAATGCTAATTCAGGATAGAGTAAAAGCATGGAAAATGGCAAAAACATGAAACACTACAATATCTTGAAAACTTCAGAATGCTAAGCAGTTGTACTAAAAAGTAAATTACTGAAGACAAAAAAACATAGTATAATGACTTTTAGAATAATAGTAAACACAACCCTAAAAAAATTCTGGACAGCCATTAAATAAATCTTGCATCCTGGCCATAAATTCAACCTTAACCCCTCTCACAATAACTCGTAATGCGAAACCATACAGTTCAACTCATTTCATAAATAGTATAGCATCTCTAACCAAGATTTCCCCTACAACTAATCATAACCCTGCCCAACAGCCACATATGAGTACATCCACTTTCACTTTCAAATATGTGCCCACATCCTATATAAAACTGCTCTTAAACAAATTCAGCCATGCTCTGCTTCAGCTGATGACCTTCCTCCTAGCAAGTACTCTAAAATAGCCAATAGTATTATAGCCTTACAAATAGGTTAATCCAGACATCCCATTCTCTCTGTCAGGAAAAAGCCACACATTCAATAGACATTACTATCTTTAGACTTTTCCAAAATGCTTGCAAAATGTATTCAAAAACAATTGCTAAACTATCTCCTGTAGGAAGATCTCATATTCCCCACACATCATGGCTTCCATCCTTCCCGCAGTATTAACACTGCACTTCTGACTTATATAGATACTGTCAATAAAGCTAGAACTAACAGTAAACAAGTCTCTTCCTTATTTCTAGACTTGTCTAAAGCCTTCGAAACAGTTTGTCACAGCAAACATCTGCTTCAAATATCCTCATTTCGTCTCTCTCAGTCTACCCTCCTATGGTTCAAAAGCTACCTATCCAATAGATATCAGTCAGTAAAATGGCACTCCACCTTTTCCCAATACCTCCCAGTAACCAGGGGTGTACCACAAGGCTCTATACTTGGTACCCCCCCTTTAACATTCTGTCTAACACCGTCATCACATTCACACAAGAGGCCTCCCAAGTGCAGTATGCAGATGACTCCACACTCATTTGCATATCTGACAACATGGCACACCTCCAAAAAGCTACTCCGGAAGCTTTAACAGCAACTGAAACATGGCTTTGTATCTCAGAGCTCATGCTCAACCCTAAAAAAAAAAAAAAAACCTACTTCTTTAGCCCTGAATCCCTTTCCCATAAAAAAATAAAATATAAAGTCTTCTCTTGTGGTAATACAACCAGTGAAGTCACTTTTCATAGCAAATTATTAGGGATGATAGTGGATGATAAACTTAAATTTAACTTGCATATTCAAAATTGCACAAGAAAAACTCATCAAAAACTGGAGATGCTTTATAGAGCCAAACATTTTCTCACCGACGCCACTAAAGCTACACTTGCCACTACTTAGCTCCTCCCCACACTTCTTTATGGTGCTCCCATCCTTACTAACCTTCAGGCATCACAAAGTCAAAAGTTGAACAATGCTATAACAAAGCTGCTAAATTTGCAGCAAACATCACTTTCAGAACATGTCACTGTATAGCATTAAAAAGCCTAAATTGGTTAGAACTACCCCCATCGACTAACATATACACAGCTTCTTACAACATATAAAATTGCTTGTCCAGCACTAAATAACATTCCATACAACTATGTTCCCATTTGATCATTGCAATCCAATAACCAAAAATTCTTGTCTGTCCACAAACCTATTAAATCTGGTGGGAATTGTCTGTACTTGTACCATGTTGCTAAGGCCTGGAGCCCCTTACCTGTATCCATCAGATCAATATTCTCCCTCCCTTCCTTCAAAACCACTCTGAAAGACTTTCTAGCCAACAGCTGGCTCTATTCTTGTGCAAAACCAGGATAATTACATCCCTAAATATGAACAAATACCTATTCATACCTTACATCTCCTTACTCTCCCTTTTTCATTGACTTCCTTACTTCTATCAATTTCTCTCCTGGCTTTCTTTCTAAATATACCATAAGCCTTCTTTTCTCTTACTTTGCATTGCAATTCCTGTTTGCATTATACTAACTTACATTTAATTTCTGTATAAACTGGCTAAAATTTCGCTAACTATTAAATCATTGTTATATCTGCTCTTAACCAATGTCTTTATATTATGCCTAACTTGTTATAATTATTTAAATTATAACTGTTGTATTATTTTTAAAGACTATAAAATTATTCTTAAACTGTTTTGTAATATTTTGGAGCTTTTCTTTCTGGAACTCCTCTGAAAATGGGATCCTACCCAGCTAGACCTTCCTGGTAATCAAGTGTCAATAAATAAATAAATAAATAATCACTTGAGACACATCCCGCTGGACTTTATGGGGAGTGACAGGATGGAACTCTCTGACTGTGTGACCCAGGTAGGTATGAGCCTAGCACTGAGCAGCATTCTGCCTTCTCCAAGGATGAAACCTCAATACGCCCAAATATAATTGACCAACAATTGGCTTAAATTTTGTTGTCATTCAAGATGGTGCAATATCTTTCAGCCTAGGAAGACACAGTCAACAGACTGTGCTACTTCACCACGGATGGTATGCACCTGTCTCCTCTAAGCTTTCATATATTGGCAAGTCATTATCCACTCCAATGTGCCTTTTTTAGGAAAAGCCAACTGGATAAAAATTATCTAGGTAGAAAAACAAACTTAGGAAAGCTTAACGGTACTACTGACCAATGCTAGGAGCCTATATAAAAACCTCCACTCTCTGCAACCACTCCTTACCCTAGAAGGCATATGTAGTGACCAAGAGATGGTTCAAATCGGCAATGAGTAGTCTAGCAGCACAGGGGCTACAATGCCTTACAGATGTTTAGAACAGCCACTACACAGGATAAGAGGAAAGGTGGATGTGTCTCAGTCCTCACCCAGAAAAGGCTCACATCAAGGCTGTTAAAGCTACATAATGGCCTTGAGATCCTTGATGTCCAGATTACCAGCAGCAAAGTCCCTTACCATATCCTGAGAGCTACATAATGCCCTGTATGACACAGGAATGTCACAGCCCCTGTCTAAACAAACTACAGTCACTTAACATATTTGTGGGCAATTTCAACTATCCAAGCATAGACTGGGAAACATATACCACCACTAGCATATGAGCCCAAAGATTCCTGGGCTTTTTCAATACAAATGTCCTGGAACAATTGGTCAGAGTACCCACCAGAGGAAATAACATCCGTAACCTTGGCCACACTAATATAGGTGAATCATGCCTCTTCCCAGTGTAACATACTGACTCATCGGGTCTGACCATAAAGCCATCTCCCCCGTAATAAAGATAAAACTAGAGACCCACCTGGACCTAGGTACTTGTAAAACCTTCTCAAAGATTAACTTCTTCCTTCCAAGTGATTTTCTGTCTAGATGAAAAAGGCCCCAATCCTGGAAAGCTCTGCTGTTTATGCAGAAACATTCAGCACCAACTTTTACCAACATGTACACAATTGCAAAGAAGTAACTGTACCCAACAGAAGCAAGTGTGAAGTGAACCCTGAAATCAAACTGCCCTGGTGGAATCAGAGCATAAATAGGGTTTATAATAAAAAGAAAATAACTGCAAAAAATAAAAAGTGCAACACCCAGTAAAATGAGAATCCAATCATCATGACTATTATGTTTTCTCAAATATGGCCTTGGTAGTTTTTATTATGTTCCTAAGTTGCTTGTGTAATTTGATGATTAGATTCTTATTTTACTGGGTGTTAACAAGCACCTTAGTAACATAATAAAAACTTCCAAGGCCAAATTTGAGAAAAAATAGCCACCCAGGCCAAGGATAACCACAAGGCCTACTTCAACTATGTCTGTAATCTCAAGGGCAATACATAGCAGTATACTGAGCTAATTATAAATGGCACCAACTATATAGAAGCACTGGATATGGCAAGCCTACTAGCTGACAAATTCAGTTCAAACTTTACCCATGGTAATGTCACAAGAAACATCAGGAAACTATACAACCCCAACCATCTCACACAGGACCTAGATGTACTCTCAAAGGTCAAAAATATGGCTTCTAAGGATCCTGACAATATCTCAGGATGCAATCTAAATAGCATGAAACATGATATTTCTATGCTTCTAACACTTTTCAGTCTCAGCTTCCAAGTAACTGGAGGACAGCCAACAGTTATATCTCTGCATCAGGGAGGGTCATCCATCAACCCAGGCTATTGTCATCACATAAATCTGACTGACCTCATACGGAAAGTCATGGAAAGATTTATCATGGAACTAATCAATAAGGACACAGGGAACCTCCAAGCACTGAATCCATCACAGTTTGGTTTCATCAAGGACAGGTCATGTTTGCTCAATCTAGTGGAATTTTTTGAGAAAGTCACCAAAGCAATAGATGAAGGGAAGTCAGTATATACTACATACCTTGACTTGGCCAAAGCCTTTGACACTATACCTCATGCTGACATTGTGGACAAGCTTGCTAAACTAGGAATAAACCCCTACATCACCCAATGCACTGGAAACTGTCTCACAGATAGGACAGAGGAAGTCAGGCTAGGGCATTTGGGCATGTCACCTCAAAAGAAAGACCTGTCATGACTAGGGTCCCAAAGGGCTGTGTTTTGGGGCCACTCTTATTTGGCATCTACTTCTCAGAAGTCAGTAAAAATGCCAAGGGCCTATGGTTGACCACGTTTGTGGACTGTGAGCTGGGAGTAGTCATTGAATCCCCAAAGACTCTGCAATCCTACAGGAGGTCTAGTCCCAACAAATAAATGGTGTCAGAGTTATGTACTAAACCTAAATTGTAAAAAATGCATTATTATGTCCTTTAGAAAATCAACTACCCCAAGGAATTATCAGATTTACAATGTTTCCCTAAGAGTAGATCCAGCAGTTAGGGACTTGGGCACTTACATTGGCAGTGACCTAGCTTTTGACCAACATGTGTCACTGTTGTGAGGAAGTCCTTCCATATTTCAAAGCTTATAAATAAAGGGGTAGCATCTAGGTACAGTGAAGTTATTGTTCTACTTTATTTAGTTCTTATTAGGCCCATCATAGAGTACAATGCCCCCTTTTGGTATGTACCTGTCCAGGCACTTGCAACAAATACAGCATCCATAGAGGTTCCTTAAAAAAGAATAGATGGCCTAAGGCACATGACCTACGTGGGCTGCCTGAAAGCTCTGTTGCTTTACTCAGTCTGATATGGATTACTAAGAAATTATCTATGCTTGGCTTATAAGGCATCTGAGTCCCAGTACTACTGAACCTACTGTACATGTGCAAGTCAAATGGTGTTAGAAATAGCTAATCTAGAGACCTAAACCTCTACTGTAACATGAATAGAATGGTCTGGAGGGACATGTATATATCCCAGAAGATACCAATGCTTTGGAATAGGCCCCTCTAAGTGCAACAAAGCTCTTCCATGATCCTATTTGACTGTAATTTGGACCAGTGGATGGGGAATAGGAAATTTACCTCAGGACTGATGTCCATTCTCCTAATGGACAGAGATGGTGCTTAAGTGTTCTATTTTACAGTATCTGTAACAAATGGACATATTTAATTATAGCTATGGCAAGGATATTTACGCACCTGTGGGACAACACAGCTGGGTGACAAACAGGAAGCGTAGCTAGGCATAAAATGTCCCATCAGGGATGATAGACTAGTACTCACCTATGAGCCAATGAACAAGAGAAACATTTATAGGGTGAAGGCATTTTGAGGCAATATACCATATCAGCTTATTGCACAGAGCAGGGCATTTTGAGACACAGTGTGTGTCAACGTTTTGGTCTTTTATTGGTATTCTTGATATCCATCTTGGTGCTATCCCCATTGCTTACTAAAGTTTAAAATAAAATGGACAAACATGGATATTTAGTGGTTGGGTATGCAATATTCCAGGCAAAACAATGACAGAGAAGGACAGATAACTGCAATGAGCATGAATTTAGATGTATAGTATATTACATACTTGACATTAAATACTGTATTTATACACTATGCTCATAGGTGTTAGAGGTTATATATTTTAATATCTGAGTTTTTGAAAGGAGGTTAATTGTATATAATTATGTATATATAATGTATGTTTAGATCTTAGTCATATTCTTGCCAAATATCTGTTATTAGGCTGCTTCCACACCACCATGCTGAACTCCTGCTCTACCCCCACCCCCTCAGTTCTCTTCCCTCTCTAACTATCTACTCTACTCCACATCAACCTTATTTTACAATCCTGGCCTCCAGAGTTACAACTATTGTGCAGACTACCAGCTGCATTGCGTACAACCCCTCCCATTAATTTCAGTGTTTGTTTACTCTGCTTACTTTGCTCTGTGTCTGTATAGCCCTGTACTAATCCACCAACACTTCCGGCTTCACGGATTTTTTCTCTCTCACAATCTCGTGACCTGTGGTGGTTTCTCCAGCGTCACTGCATGCCTGCTGCATAAGCTTTGTTCTCCCATATCCTTCCTACAATGGTCTGCAAGAAAAAAACTTGCTTCTACTGTCCTATGCCATCTTTTGCCTCTGAAACTGCTCCCCTGAAGTTATCCCAGTGGTGTGCAGGAGCTATAAAACTGTATTGATTTTTGATGAATGCTTGGTTAATCAGAAACAAAGTATTTAACACTGTGGGGCTTTTTTGTTAATTCTAGTACCCTATCATTGTCTAACTGCTGCATACTGACACGACCTAATAACTGAAAACAGTAGTTTAACTACTCACTGCCTGTTACTGCTAAGGCTCAGTACCAGATATTGTGTACAGCTTTGTTTTAACCTGCAGCTCAATGTCTAGCTAATGCAAGAGCCCTTCCAACTTGCTTTCTGTTAAAAAAAAATGAACAGACTTTCCTGCTCCTCATACAGAGGTGAACTGCAGCTACAATACTTGTCCTTCACTGTTTAAAGCCCTCTGCTTGTTATTACATGTGCTTAGTACTAGAGCATGTATAATGCTGTGATCTACATTGCAGTTCTATTCATAACCACTGTAGGAGCATTTGTGACCTGATTTATGCTTACTTTTGAATAGTGTATCCTGCCTACATGCAGAGGTGAACTTGTAGCTACAATACTAGTCATTTGATTTTTAAAGTACTGCAGTATCAAAGTGGATCACCCCCAGCTGCATTTCACTCTGTATTTGATTCCTGGCTACTGATATGTGTCCATTTTACAGAATAACTAGAATGAAATAATAAGTGTTGCACTAGTACGCGGCATCTGCTGCCACGTGTTTTTGTCATGCTAATATAGGCATAAATGTGTATGAAAGATTTAGCCATTGCTAAGTTTGATTTGGATAACTTTTCTACAGCATACCTGTTTGTTAAAGGTCTAGGTTTGATGTGAATAACTTTTCTATAGCATCTCAGCCTGCTGCTAAATGACTACTTCTGCTTCCACTGTACTGCTACACTTTACTGCTTACAGAGTTTACAGCATCTTATGTTCCTGTTCTTATAAAACAGTGGTACACTTTTCTTCTTACTTTATTCATTTACTTTTCAAAGTTCAGCTCATAGTGGGCTATTGCCCACACTGTACTTACAATTACTGTACCTGTAATCTTCTTTACTCAGCTCTTCCCTACTACATACTATTCTGTCTACCCCTGCAATCCCATTTCTTCCCCTCCTACTGCCTCTCCCTGGTAACATACAAAGCTTCTATTCCTTGGTGGCCTCTCTAACCTAACCTTCTCTCCTTTCCCCTTTTCTAGGTTACTTGATCCAACTACTCAATGAAGCAGACAACAAGCCTTGCCAGCATTCAGCCTTAAACACCTAATACAGACTCAGCGGTCCTACACTACAGCAACTAGCATAATGTATGTTTAGATCTTAGTTATATTCCTGCTAAATATCTATTGTTATTAGACTGCTTCCACACCACAGACTGCATTTGGTTCAGTTTGTTGTGAATAAATAGGAGTTGTGGCTTGGACTTTAGTTTGTGTGGTTCCTGGGACTCTACCTTCACTACTTGTGGTTCTTGTTTTTTCTTTTCAACACTCTATGTTCGGGATCACTCCACTCCCCTACCCTGCCCCCAAATTCCACCTTCCTCCACTACTCTTAAACTTAAACATCACTATCTCCTCCCCCTACTCCCTTCCAGCCACTTCACACCTTTATTTTTCCCTCCAAACTTCTAAACAGTTCTCCTATTTTCACTTGCATTAAAACTTATTCTACACCCTTTCCCCTACATTCTAAACTTCCTAACACAACACACACCAACTTCAAAAGACCACAATAACACTACACTCCTTTCAATGCACACTTAACATAATATCCACCTATTACTGTCATACCTAGACAGCTCTACTCCTCGCTACTACTTACATACATACCTTACAATGCAGTCACCCAAAACATACCTTCTAATCGTACCACTCCTCCCCATACTCCTGTCTACTGCTACATCTCTCTGCCCTGAACCCCATCACCTTCTCACTCCATTATTCCACCACCTCTACTTCACTTCCTACAAACCTTACAACCTATACCTACATATCTGCTAACATTCATCTAGTAAACCCCTCTTCCAATACAAACTAAAAATCGACCATCTCATAAATAGGATCCTTATAACCCCGACAGGCTACACTATCAAATCCTTTCAACAACACCACACCAAATCTCCCACAAGAGCCTTTATCTTATATATTTACTTTCACTAATTTGCCTTTATCAGGAGATATGCACCCCAACCCCGGCCCCATTGCAACTAATATGTTCACACCACCACTTGGAACTAATTCCCACAAATCCATTTACATGGTAACTATAAAGCCTCCAATTTACACGCACGGATCGTCCATAATCAACCTGACATCACTGCCATCACAGAGACCTGCTTAAAACCATACATTAAAGCCTCTGAATTTCTCCCCCAGCTTTCAAAATGTAAGATTCGGAAGACCCAACAGAAAAGCAGGTGGAGAAGCACTAATCTTTCCTAACTCATTCAACACAGTACCCTACACAAATCCCATTCCACAATTCACAAATGCCGAAATTACCATTGCTCTCCTAAAGAGTAACAACTACAAAAATCTTTGTATCATAGCTCTCCTTACCCCCTGGAAACAATATCCCTCTATTAGAAGAAATTCTTGCCTGGATCTCTACTAACATTAAAAACAAAACTGTTATCCTAGGTGACATGAATATCAATTGGATAAACCTCAACTCCAACTCCCATACCTCCAATATTAACCTATTCAACTTTACCCAGCTCATAAACTCCCCTACCAGACCGTACAAGGATAACACCATGGGATCCACCCTAGACTGGATTCTTATCTCCCACCCCAATAAAATATCTGAAGCAAGCACTCTTCCAGACACATTGAGTGATCACCTCCAAGCCTATATCCACCACTCCCCCTCAGCCCTCCAAAAATCAACACCAGTACAAACAGATAAGGAACCTAACTGACTTCAACCCTCTAATCTTTACTGATATCCTCAGAAATATTAACTGGCACATATTGAAAACTTTCCCACTTGACAATGCTGTAGATTATTTCAATATCACATTCCTGGACACACTAAATAGCCTTGCACCACTCTGCATGAAATGGATCAAAACTAACTACGCTCCTTGGCTAACAAAGCCAACTTAAAATCTTATGTACCTTAGAGATAAAACCTGGAAACATTATCAAACTAACAAAACAACAGGACTCCCTGATACACTTCAAACAGCTCCGTAATCGGGTAAAAAAGCTTGTGCATGGTGACAAAAAAAAAAACGCTTACTACACAAAACTGCAGTCTAACTATAAAGAAAAAACTAATGTCTTTCAGGTTTTCCCGGTTAGGGGTTGTCACAGCAGAGCTCCTGTTCGCTAATGATTGGCAGTGGATTTTTATGGTGCCTAGGTACCAGCTCAACACCCAACCTTCAAAGAAGGCACCTCCATTCACGCACGCACCTACCTTCATGTCTTTTAAACATCACACAACCGTGGGGAGGACATGCAGACTCCACACACAAGGCACTCCAGCCAAGAATTGAACCAGAGCGCCTTCTGTGTGGAGTCTGCATGTCCTCCCGGTGGTCGCAAAACCCTCCATAATTCTGGAATTCTGTCTCATCTCTCCTAAACCCTGGTACAAAAAAAAAAAACAATCCTTGTCCTCACCCTGACAAACCTTCTCATGAAATTGGCTCTCTATTTAACTCTTTTTTTATAAACTCAATAGCCAACATTACCACTAGCTTTCCTCATAGCAAGAACAGCATAAGTGACACTGCTTGACCAATAACCTCCTCCACCTTCCCCAGCTCTACAAATGCCACATCCACTCCTGAACCCAACCCCCATTCTCTCCACAATTTCACTATCAGCCAAATTTCTACCAGAACTATTAAAAGACTACTCCTTAAGGTCAAGCCCTGCTATAATGCTCCTGACAGTCTGCCCCCAACATTTCTAAAGATTGCAGACAATGCATTCCCTATAAGTATCCTAATCAACAGATCCATCCAAGAATTTTATTTGCCTAAATTATGGAAGAAAGCCTATGTTCTTCCCCTTTTCACAATATCTCCAACTTTTGACCTATCACTATCCTGTTCCCTATCTCTAAGATCTTGGAAAAGTGCATTCACATTCAGCTAATGTCCTATCTACTTCAGAACCATCTCCTGTCTTCCACACAACTTGGTTTCAGACCTGGCCACAGCACTACAACTGTCCTTATTCCCCTCCTGGATACTATTAATAGACTCCATGATAATGGAAAACAGTATTCTCCTTATTCTTAGATCTATCAAGGGCATTTGATATGGTTTCCCACCCTTTGCTACTATCACAACTTTCTAACTTTGAACTCTCCCCCACCACTCTCAACTGGTTCTCAAGTTATCTAAAAGACAGACAACAGGCCATCAAATGGCAAAACTCTATCTCTTCCTATCTTCACACCTCTACTGGAGTTCCTCAAGGCTGCATACTTGATCCCCTCCTATTCAATATTTTCATTAACAGTTTCCACACATCTTTGACCAATGGGGCCCTTATTCAAAACGCAGATGACTCGACCATCATCTGCACAGCTGACTCCATTTCTGAACTTCAACTCAAAATCCAAACAGCCTTCTCCACCCCTGAATCCTGGATGCTTAAAAACTACCTAGCCCTTAACCCAAATAAATCCAAGATCATGTTTTTCACCCCCAAAAAAATCAACCCTGTTGGACAAAGCCATGTTTAATATCTGCTCCCAAGCTAAAGTGCTAATAGAAATTGTTAACCACATAAAAGTTCTGGGAATAACCATAGAAGAACATCTAATATTTGATATTCACTTGCAACTGAACATCCAAAAAAAACATCAGAAACTTGGAATGCTCTATAGGCACAATCAGTTCCTTAGCCTGTCTACCAAACAAACACTTGCCTCTACTTACCTACTCCTTTCCCTAATGTATGGCACCCCTCTACTTACCAACCTCCAAACTACTCAAAAAGCCAAGCTCAAGACATGTTATAATAAAATTGCAAATTTGCGATAAATTCCAAAAACTTCTCCTATCACTGTACTGCGCTTCATTCCCCAAAATAGCTGGAACTACCAAACTACTTCAACTATCTGCAACTTACTACTGCTTACAAACTTACCTTTAAACCTTCTGAGTGTCCCACCCTTAGTTCTATCTTCACCTTATACCTCCCAAATATGCCCCTCAGATCTGAGAATCAGCAGCTTCTTCAGGTTCACAAACCTAACCTGCCACCTGGCCAACTTCTCTTACTCTTTAGCCAAAAATTGCAATGCTCTACCATTATTTATCAGAACAATCCAAAATCCTGTCCACTTCAAAACTTCTCTCCACACTTACCTATTTTCCACCTGGAACTGTTCCTGCACTCAGCTCCCCTTGAATACCTAGCTCTAATGAACTATTCTCTCTCTAATTTCTATGCTGTGTTTTATCTATAAATCTTTTATGCAATAATTACCTGAAAAAATTTAATCTGTTCACTAGTAATTGTCTGGCCACTGAATTGCTAAATGTACTTTCATGTTTGTAATCCAGTATTTTTAAATAATGGTACACTACCAATGCATATAAATATATTTGTTTCTGTTTATTGTACTGAATGTGTTTGAAACCTTGTAATCTAATACTGTTAGATAATGGTATACTACCAATGTATATAATTTTATTTGGTTGTTCTCTTTATTGTACTGAAGAGCTTTTCTCCCTGGGCCTTCACAGAAAACGGGCTCTGTATAGCCCAGTGGACTTTCCTGGTTAACAAACTGTAAATAAATAAATAAATAAATAAACAAATAAACAAACAAACAAACAAATAAATAAATAACTTACAAACTAGAATGCATTTTTTATCCACAAAACAGGTTTATTTGCATTGTCTTACAACAAAATAAGCAATGACATAAACAATGTATCATAGACAACAGCAAGCACATGTTGTGAAACATACTCTCGAATAACTTATACAGGATTGTTTTTACAACAGTTAAAACAACCACCATCAAAATCAGATAAACCATGCCCATAATGGAACTTATGCATTGAGGCATCTCTTCAATGATTGCCATTTACACTTAAGTTTACCATTAACATTCCTAGACCCTAACACCTCTGTATTTATGTGGTGCCCTTTACATCTGTAATATTTCCTATTAAAAAAAAGACTTAAGGTCTTCCATAATGGGGGGTCTCCACTGCCATTTCCACATGATACACTTTTTTTGCAAGTAGTAAAACTAAATTGAGGGGTGCCCAGGCTGATTCTGTCCGGTATCCCTTGAGTGATCCCAATGGTAAGAGTTTAGGGGTCAAAGGAAAGTGTCTGCAACATACAGTTTTGTGATATTTGACACTTTTATTGCAGATGTCATTGTTTTTTATCATTTTTTATTTTGAAAAATGCAAATTTTCTCTATTATATTTAAATGTATGGTGTGTTTTTGCATAGGTCTGGAATGTGATTATTTTAGTATATTTTATCTCATTGTAAATTTCGTTAAACATAAGGTGTGATTTTTATTTTACTGAAGTACTAGATAAGAGACTGATATACTAACCTACCCTTGAAGTTTTCTGTACTCATTCACTGAAAGGTGTTGAGAAGTATAACAAAACATAAATCCTAAAATGGCGTCTTCCTGTTTCATTGTTCTTTTGGTAATGTGGTAAGTGAACTATCTCCAGTGATGTTTTAGTTAGAACACAGACAATATAATGTCAAATTTGTATTTATGGAAAAAGTGACTGTCAGTAGAAACACTGTTTCTCAAAAACATACTTTCAGCATCACATGCTTTATTTTATCAAATATGGCACTGGGAATGACAGAGCTGTGTTCCAAAACAATTCAGTTTACTGTTGGCTCTCCACTATAAAGATTTCTCATTAAGTTATTAATCTTTTCTCAAACATCTGTATTCTGGGAACCTGTTCTGATTTCATTCTGTTATTTATCTATCTTTGTAGCTGCGGTGCTGCAGCGGTAGCGTTGTCGCCTCACAGCAAGAGGTTCTCCCATTCAATTCTCGGCTGGAGCGCCTTCTGTGTGGAGTCTGCATGTCCTCCCCATGGTTGAATGGCATTCGAAAGACATGCGTAGGGTGTGCCTTCATTGAAGGTTGGGCATCAAGCTGGCACCTCAGCACCGTAAAAATCTACTGCCAATCATTAGTGGACCAGAGTTCCGCTGTGGCGACCCCTAATCGGGAAAAGCCGAAAGAAGAACAACAATGTGTTTGATGTATCTAGAGCCCATATTTGTTGTTACAAGCTGATCTTTACCTCTGTGCTGTATTTTTCTAATCATTTTACAAACAGGTTCTGGGCTGTTTGTGTGACTAGTAGTCGAGCATTCCTTATGGAGGTTTAGTGTTGCTGATTTTATTTTTGGGAAGTGCAGAGGCCCTGTATACACCCAAAAAAGAAAGCACCTCACAAAACAACTAATAGTAGCTCTACTTCCAAACCCATAAGGCAACACACCACACAGCCACACATTCTAGTTACTGGGTATTTTATTGTAAGACATACTGATGTCCCCCTTACCAGGCTTAACAAGGAGAAGATGACAGTGAGCTGTCAGTCTGGAACCAGGATGTACCAGATCATGCATGCACTTAGGTCTTTAAACCACAAGTACCTGTATGACACGGTCATAGTCCATGTGGGTGTAAGTGACCTAGGACATACCTCACTGGACTATATGAAAAGAGACATGATGGAGCTCTATGAATATATGTCTCAGGCAGGTATGAATCTAGCCTTGAGTAGCATCCTACCTTCCGCTATGATGATGCTACAGTACGAGCAAAAATGATTGACTTCAACAATTGGCTTAGTTTCTGGTGTCACAACAAGGGGATGCAATATCTGTTAGCCTGGGGATACATGACTGACAAACCACAAGCCTTTGCCAGAGGTGGTTTGCACTTGTCACCACTTGACTTCCAGATACTCAAGGCACTCATAGTGCCTTTGTTAGGCCATGCCAAGTTATTAAACCCTCCAGCATAACAAAAATCACTCACGACTACCTAAAAGTACTGCCGCTAAATGCTAGAAGTTTAAATAAAAAACTGCACTCCCTCGAAGCACTCCTCACTCTGGAGAATGCAGACATATTTGCAGTCAAGGAAACATGGTTCAGAACCATGGAAAGCACCCCGGCTATCAAAGGATACATTGTCTTTCATATATTTTGATACCCTCAGCTCAGGATAAAACAAAGGGAGGAGGGTATCTCAGTGTTCCTCAAGGAAAAGTGCACTGATAGACTAGTCCAACAGCATGACTCACTTGAGCTGCTCCATTCCCAGCTAATCATAGGTGTGATCCCCTAGCATATTTTTGCTAGCTATAGATCCCCTAACATGAGTCTGGAAAACCATAACTATCCCTCCATAAACTGGGGGACTTATACGACCCATAATTCACTTGATCAGAGGTTTGTGGATTTTGTCAATGCAAACACCCTGGAGAAACTAGTTAGCTCCCCAGCTGGAGGTACGTGTATCCTAGACCTAATACTAATGAACATGGGGGGTGCTGCTCCCACCCATACACTAACTCCTCACTGGTAAGATTTGACCACAAAATAATCTCCCTTTGGTATTAAAATTAAACTAGACCCCCCACCAAACTTGAAACCTGTTAAGAACTTTGCTAAGGCCAATTACCTCAAACTAAGTGACAGCTCATTAAACTTTCAAGCCCCTCCAAACCCGGGTGACACTGAGGGCCTACTCTAAGCTGTACACAAAAGCACTGTACAACCACATGCATAGCTGCATAGAGGAGGCAGTACCTGTCCAAGTCAAACCTATGATTACTGGCAAAAAGAAACCACCATGGTGTACCCCTAGTATAAATAGGCTATTCAAAAAAAGGAAAAAAAAAATCCTCTCCAAAGCCAAGAAGGAACTGACAAATCAGTGAAAAAAGACACTCACCAGTCTAAACAAACAAATTAGACAGCTGGTCAAATCTGACAAAGCAAACTATAAGGCAAAGATAGCCTACCAGGTGAAAGATAACCATAAGGCTTTTTTTAATTATGTTCGTCACCTCAGGGGGGATACATTCAGCAATGTGCTTAGTTAATAGTGAATGGCAGCACTTAAGACCCAGTCTGAAAATACAGCATACCTGCTGGCTGACAAGTTCAGTTCAAATTTCTCCCCCCAGCACCTCCTACCACACCTAAAGAAATAACTGGAAACATCCCCCTACCAGTCATTATGAGGGAACAGGTCCTTACCATGCTCGCTTAAGCCAAAAACACAGCCTCTATGGTCCCAACAATATTCCAGGATGCTTCTTAAATAGCTTAAAACAGAATCGATCAAAGCCACTAGAAAACATCTTTAACCACAGTCTCCGAATGGGCTTTGTCCCAGAGGAATGAAAGAGTACAACAGTCATCCCACTGTACACCAGGAACCATTAACTTGACCCAGGGAACAACAGACCCATAAGCTTGACCAGTCTTATCAGCAAGTTCATGGAGAGGATTATCATGGACCTGATCAATAATGACATAGGAACCATCCAAAAACTGGACCAGACCCAATTTGGCTTTGTTAAAGGGAGGTTTTATCTGCTTAACCTGGTAGGCTTCTTCGAGAAAGTCACCAGGGCCATGGATGAGGGTAAAATGGTACACAGCACTTATCTAGACCTGGCCAAAGCTTTTGACACAATCCTTCACTCGGGGATCATAGATAAACTTTCTGAGTTAGGCATAAACCCCTACATTATCAGATGGATAGCCAACTGGCTCACTGTCAGGACACATGTTGTCCATATAGGTGAATCCACTACCAATAAAAAATAAAATGTTATTAGCAGTGTCCCACAGGATTCAGTGTTGGGACCCCTTGTGTTTGTTGTATACCTCTTTGAAGTGAAGGCCAATGTTGGGGGCCTCTGACTCACCAAGTTTACTGACAACTGTAAGTTGCGAGCAATCATTGAATCACCACATGATGTTGACATCCTATAAACAGCCCTAAAATTGACAAATGACTGGTGTCAAAACCATGGTCTGAGACTAAATGCTAAAAAATGCATAATCATACCCTTCAGTAAATCAGGAGTCCCTGCAAATTATAATATTAATAGCACACCCCTAAAAGTAGACCCCGTGGTCAGGGACCTGGCAACACAGACAGATAGTAACCTAAAATTTGACCACCAAGTAGCTACAGTAGTGAGGAAATCCTTCTGTGTGATTCAACTTATGAGTAAATGCCTAGCATCAAGATCAAAGAATGTCATTGTGCATTGTACTTGACCCTCATCAGGCCCATAATCAAGTACAACGCTCCCTTCTGTATGTGCCTAACCAGTGACTTACACCAGTTTGATTGGCCCTAGAAGTTTTTCACTAAAACAAAATACAAAGCATAAGACATGTCTTATGCAAACCAACTAAAGGCCATATCCCTTTACTGCATCTCATATAATTTACTGAGTAAGGATGCATGTCTGACCTACAAGGCATTCTCTGATCTAGCCCTGATGAAAATGTTACATATTCACAAGAAAAAAATATATGAGGGTTACACATTCCATGGATCTGAACCTTATTTCTGACTCTAATAGAACTTGATGGAGAGACAGATTCATATCCCAGAGGCAGCCACACCTATGGAATAAACTTTCTATCTTAATAAAACAAAGCACACCCCTCACTCTCTTCAAAAAGAATTTGGATAAATGGATGGGGAACCATAAATTCACTCCAGGGGTACTGCCCTTGTCCCTTATGGACAGAGGCAGTCTGTCAAATGACTCAGGGCTCTAACACCCAAAGACCCAGCACCCTGATATTACCCCATGCCATATCTGTGGAGTTAAGATATAATACTGGGTGTTATTGGCTAGACTTGCAGAGGCTCTTGTGCCATTAGCCTTGTAATCACCCAAGAACCTCTGCTGTCTGATGAGGCTGTTATTTTCATTTCAGCATTGCAGGGATTGTATTTTGCTATTAAGAGGTAAAATTATGTGCTTTAGTTTGACATTTACATGTTCACTCCATCCTAATTTGTAAAATATATATACATTGTACCATTTTCGAGTACCGAATGCTGTATGTGCAAAACAGGCTACATTTTAAATGTCTGAGTTTAATAAATCCTTAATGCCAATGGCGTAATACAAATAGAATGTAAATAATACTGATTATTGAGGAGCAATCAAGTAATACTGTATATTAGGTAGAGGAGAAATTCCTTTAGGTTGGGTTAAAGGTCTTTATAATATCAGTCATGTGATTTGTTTTTGTATAAGAGTGCTATTCTTAGCCATGTCATATATGTTAGATCTCAAGGTGAGGCTCATTGTCCTGGACTGAAGTCCAAGTGGAGTCTGTCATTGTGCCTCAGTTGGAGATGGTTTCTCTTGTCTGGAAATGGATTTGCAGGAATGAAGGAAGGTGGCTCCTATTGCCTATAGTGGGAAGCTGCAGAGAGGCTGGGCAATTGCGGACTTGGAGTGGTTTGCTGTAGGTGAGACTATGCCTTCAGCTGACCCACATTTGAGTAGCAGCCTGTGTGCTTGATGAAGTATTCAGGGAGGAAAAAAATAGAGGCAGAGCCTAGTTGCCCCCCTCTAGACAGAGGGTTGAGGACTACATGTCCAGAGTGTGAATGCTATGTTAGATCCCTGGTGGAGACTGGATATTACTGGAAGCATTTTGCCTTCAAGGGAGCAGAGAATGTGAGGGTACACCTCTTGTGGAAGTGGAAAACATGCCTGTCATGCATGCCTGTTTCACATCTTTCCTTGGAATGTCGTGCGCAAATGAAATGAAACACCCCACCCCAGTTCCCTGAGTAAGAGGAAGATACCCTTTCTGACAGCGGATCCCTCATCTCTAGGAAGAACAAATGAGCTGCGTGTCTCCTATCTCCTGGGGAATGAATGGACATTTGTGTGGGTATGGCAAGATGTGATGGTTACAGCACATCAAGGAACTAAAAATAAGTAAATACATTTACAAACTGCATGAACTAAAATAAGCAATACCACTCCAAGAAAACAACTGTCTCCACCTGGAATACAAATCTCTTGTCAAAGTAATAAATAAGTGACTGTTAGAGAACTAGAAAAAAAAATAAAAGTAGAATTATAATGATCCAAATGTAAAACAGCAAATCAGACTTTATCCTCAATAACGAAATAAGATTAAACACTCTAAAAGCACAGTTAAACTATGAAATTAATACATCCTAGCATATACAAAAATCTTACTTGACACCTTAAAATGTTTGATATCACCTCCTAATTAGAGTGTAAAAAAACACTCACAGACATACAAATCTAAGGAAACCATGTGAAGACCTATTCCATACACAGCTTACACAAACAACATTGTTACCACATCTTAGTAAAATGAATAGGAAGTTGAAATTCAAACTACACAATTAAAAAAAAAATGATTATATGCTACATGAAATATATTGTACTGTAAGATCTGGAAATTTGACTTCACCATTCATAATATAACTCATTTTCTAATCTTAGGATATTTCATGAATCAAAACCACATTTCATAGACATGCATGTGTACATATACACAGACACAGACATGCACACACGCACACACGCACGCACGCACACACACTCACACACACACAATTTGATTATATTACAAAACACTGACAAATACTTTTGTTGACACACATTATATTGACCCAATTCACTGCCAACCCCATTTCCTTGTGGCACACATTTTTGGATAAAAAGATACAGTTGCAACCCAGACACAAACATTGGGATCTACTATATATGCTCATGTGCTAGTAGCTATAAGTGATCATGTGTTAATAGCTAGAAGTACTCGTGTTAGTAGCAATAAAAAGTGTTCATATGCTAGTAGCTATAAATACTCATGTATTAATTGCTATTAAGTACTCATGTGTTAGTAGCTATAAGTGCTCATGTGCTATGTGATGATATGGGCAAGTGCCACCATAGCCAGCTGGAGTATTGTAAATAATGATATACTGATTTATACAAGATGCTTGTGTTAAAAATGTACTAGAACTGCATGTCATTTGTATATCAAACTGATTTATACAAAATGCTTGTGCTGAAAATGTATTTGTGAGGTTTGTTTGTGTTAAAATGTATCAACAGTGCACCTTGCTGAAATGAAAAGTGTACATGTATTACTGTAACTGAATTAAATGTATACATTTTAATAAAGAATACTGGGACAGCAACCGGCTAACTTACTTTAAAAAAAAATAAGGGAAATGTAAATGAGCTATTAAACCATTAAACATCACCTGGCAGTGCTGAATAGGACTGGAGATGGTAGGACTGGAAAAAGCCTTTGTTCATTAGCTCAGTAAAAGAAGGGGAAGCCCCAGGTACTGCCATAAACATTTATATATATATTGTAGCCATCTATGCTAATTTTCTGTCTCAGCTTCAAAGGAGAATACAGGTGTGCAGATGAGGTCATTCTGCTAGCCCTCTTGGAAATTATATTTTAGATATTACAAAGAGAAATCTCAGAGTTTAGAGTATTCTATTTGGCAGCCAGACTAGAAAGACTGCTCACGTATTTCATCTTGCCCAAGTAAGTTCTTAGGGAACAGTAAATTCTCCTAGATTCAGTCAGGAATATAGGGAAGCTTAGTTTAGACATTGCTTTTCTTTACTTGTATGAGTCTGTCCATTAATGTTAATTTTAATATTTTTCTGTGATTTGAACTCTGTGGTGTACTGTAAATATATATTCAGTATTTTCATGTTCTTTTAATATTTATTATTAAATATATTTAAAACGATTATTGTGGCTGGTCCTTGTAGAAAGTACTTAACCTTTGAGAGTGCTTATATTTATTTGGTGACACTGTGTCGGCCACTCCAGAAGGCCTAGCTGTCTTCATCAACTACTATCGTTTGTATTAATATTAACCCCACTCAGCATAATTGGATACCCTTTTAAGACCCTTATAGTAACTGACTGATGGAAGTGAATCTACCTTACAGTCTGGGCAAATTTGGTAGAGCAGGTAATCTGTGCCAGCCTTTCCCAGGTGTCCGTGTGTGTGTGTGTGTGTGTGTGTGTGTGTGTGTGTGTGTGTGTGTGTGTGTGTGTGTGTGTGTGTGTGTGTGTGTGTGAAAATTAAATCTTAGAGAATGTATGTGTCAGCTACTTGGGGTAGGGACACAAAGCACTGAGTTCACAGAGAGGGTGCTGGAGGACTTGGCTTGGGCACTCGGCTGAAGACCTAACCCTATAGCTGTACCAATGGGGAGTCTTATTGGGGAACTGGAGGGAGACAGCTATACAGACATCCAGACACCGGGCTGAGTGTGTTCCCTGTGTGCTCTTAAGGGTAAGTGTACTTGATGCAGACAGGTCTGCATCTGGAAATACTGTGTGTATCTATTTGTATTCCAAGTGCACATCCCTCTCCAGTATAAGTGGTGAGGATTCAGGCTGCATGATTATGGCCCAGCATGGGGACGTCACATATCGGTGGCAATGGTGACCATCACATATTCTGACATATTGGTGGGCATCACATGCTAGCAGCTATAAGTGCTCATGTGTTAGCAGCTATAAGTGCTCATGTGATAGTATCTATAAGTGCTCATGTGCTAGTAGCTATAAGTACTTGTGCTAGTAGCTATTAGTGCTCATGTGTTAGTAGCTATAAGTACTTGTAATAGTAGCTATAAGTGCTCATGTCTTAGTAGTTCATGACATGCTTGCTTGCTGCCATTTGCTCTAACAGGAGTCATAACTCAAACTAGACTGATCTTAAATAATAACTTAAACCACTCAAGCTACTGAACTGCATAGCCCTACCAGCAATCCCTCATCTGCCACAACACTCCTCTCCCTAACCCTAAAGTCCCCAATCACTTCCTTAGCCTAAAACTCCCCTCCCTCTCCCTAAACTTATAACTCTCTTCCTGCTACCTAAATCTAAAGTCCCCAGCAGCTCCCTAACCATAGACTTCCCTCATGCTCCATAAAACTCTTACCTCCATACCTCTCAAGTGTACCTCATTACGAGAAACGTTCCTCTTTTTGGGTCTTAAAAAGTCCATGTTCCTCGAAGTTCTACATTGAAAGGGTTTATCACATATTCAGTGTAGGGAAATTTTTTAACTGCTATACTTGGTAAATAGTATCACATTTTAACCATCCTATGACCTTCCTAGTTCAAGCTGTTAGTAAGCTGTTGCCCATTTGTTCCACATTATGAAATATAGTGTTCTTCATTTTGGAGATGCTCAGTGGTCTCCTGCCCAAGCCCCCCATGCCTGTCTAAAGCATGCATAAACAGGACTTGGTTGCATGGTGCTGGAGTGAATGTGAGACATGGGTTGAGAGTAGCCTGGTTGCTCCACAAAAGGAGTTCCTTCTTGATGCAAGGAAGAAGGGGAATGTGGATACTGAGAGGGTGAGAGCGCTGGGACCAGACTGACGTTTGATACCATTGTATTTTCCTTATGTGTAGTCTGTTGAGGGGCAGCATAAGGATTGTGGCAGTCATGAGTCCCAGGGTCCTGAGAGCTTGTCTGGCCAAGTAGTAATCCTCATACGAAAGTATTAGGGACTTTTTGACTAGGGAGGTGACCTTCTCATGAAGAATTAATTCATGCATGTCAAAAGTGTCCAGACTGTGATAAAAAGCAAAAAGCACAACTAAGCCACAAAGGAAGAGCCGGACTCCAAGATACTTTTAGCATTTTCATTCGATTTAATATTTAAAGAACTTCTTCAGAAAATAAATACCCTGTCACAAACCTCCCTTTTTATGCAAAAAAAAGTTAATTAAATCACATGACTGTAAAAACCAATGAAATAAATAAATAATGGCTCTAAATAAATCAAATTATTTAGATTCATTATTTATTTATTTCATTGGTTTATACAGTCATGTGATTTAATTAACATCCTAGCTGCATTTTATACTATGCCTGGATATTTGAGAAGCCTGGGCCACTAGTGACTGCATACGTTGATTTGACTCCAGAGTCTGGGGCTCTGTGATGGTCTTCCTTAAGGACTGTATCACAAAGAGTAAGAATTTGGTCATTTGTCTTTGGTAGTTTATAACTCTGAAAGCTAAGGTGGAGGAAGTATACACTTTTCTTACCCCACCTGTCCATTGCTTGACTGCCCTTGTCATTAGAGAGAACATCAGTGGCAGGGAGCAACTTGAAAGGTTTATGCACATGCAAAATGGCTTGAGGATGAGGTTGGGTGCAATAAAAAACAAAATGAAAGGAAATATAAATGCACTCAACTTGTACAACCAAAAACTCTTTAATAAAACAAAAATAAAGTAAGCGCTTTCACAACCACAAACTGTCGCTTCATCAGACAAATGACACTAAATAGAAACAACTATATATACACTCTCAATTAACTAATTAGCTGATGTCATCAAATAAGACATGGTAGAAAGATTTTCTTAAGGAAACAGAAAATGTTAAAATCTTAAAGCCTAATGTATGTTAAGATAAATATCTATACACCTAATTATAAAATATACATATAAAAAGGGTTACCATTAAGACCTGGAGGTTTCTCTGCGTTTAAGAAAAGTATCCATTTTTGTTCGGCTGCCTCCATGATACTATCAATGTCTCATCCTCGTGGGTTGGCATCTATAACTTGAATTACAAAAAACTTGAAGGTGTGTGAGGAGTCTGTCAGCATGACATGACTAGCTAATGCATTGTTCTCTTTCTGATTTCTAATATCTCTGATGCGTTCCAGTATCCTGTCTTTCAGTAGTCTATTGTTTTTTCCTACATAGAATACACGACATTGCTTACAATAGGCAAAATATACTAAATTGGTGGTTCGACAATCTGCATAGTAATTTATTCTAATGGTAAAATTTTTAGTATGATGTGTATAAACTGAATTTGGATAAATATGCTTACAAGCAGAGCAATGTCTGCAAGGAAAGGTACCTGTCCTCTTAGAGCAGGAGGCTGAGAGTCCGGTTCTGAAGAATTGGCTTGAAATGCATCCAGGTAAGCATCTAGCACTGGAGGAGGTGCAGGGGTGCCCACTTCTAATAAGTTCTAGTATCTCTTTTGCACATCAGACACATGTCTGGACTGCCATTCAAAATGTGTAACCATGCTTTGGAAGGTTTCTCCAAAGGAGGCTGCTACCAAGGGGGAATCCGGAAAGAGTGAGCCTCCCTCATCTGAGGAAATCTGTTCTGGAGAGTGTAACTGGGATGAGTAGTCAAAAGAAGGATCAGAATCCTTGTCTGGTTCCTCATTAGAGGAGGAAGACTCTAAGATTTGTTTGTGTGGTGGGGCCTGAGAAGGCCGAGTCACAAAGGAAAGTGGCTTAAGAGACACGATTGCCTTGAATAGCCTCCGAGAAAAATCAATCCATTCTTTCTCTCTGGATGCAGAAAGGGACATCGAGTGTTCAGGTTTTTGCTTTTTAGGTAAGCTTAGGGTGTTCTGAGCCTTGGAACATTATTATCAGGGAACTGGAAATCTATTCCCATACAAGGATCTCAGGGATTCCCAGAGGGCCTCCAAAATAATGAGTCATAGTTCATCAGAGGACTCAGTCATCTGCAAGCCTTCAGGAGCCATATTAGCCTCTGGTGGGGTCACAGTAGGGGGCTCTTGAGGAGACGATTGGCACACCATGGATTCGGCCACCTCAGCAGGTATGTCCAGTTCTGAAATAACAGCAGGAGAATCCTCTCTAGGTGTTTTCAGTTTTTTTCTTAGGCAGGAGGCTGACATCCAGGCCTTCCAACATGGTGGAGTGGGCCAAGTATTTCAGACATTGAATCTCTCAAGAAAGGTATTAAGTGTAGATAGCCTAGACAGTAGGGTTTTAAGAATGAATGACTGACAGATGGAGCAGGATTTATAGTCCTGTTTGAGGCCTAGAAAGAACAGGAACTTAGTGTGCAAGTCTTTGTACAGAAGTTTACTTCCACGCTCACACTTACCCCTCTTAGCTGACATCTAACAGCAATTATCAAAATGATCAAAAGTTTAGAAGAAGGGATCCCCAATTGGGCACTTATCTGATATGTCAAGCGAAGCTACAGTACCGATTAAACAAACAATCACAGTCTGTTGGGTGCAATGACCAGTGCTCAGGATGCCGGTG
>NC_056748.1:535149660-535172622 GCF_019279795.1 Protopterus annectens
CTAACTGCAGTGTTTAAAATACTATTATTAGGTCGCAAACGATTGTATAAAATGATAAAGTACACATGTGGAAAAGTAACTTGTTTACTGTGCAGCAGAGAATTTGGTGCCCCCCCCCCCCCAACTTGGCTATGGAAATGGAATTCAAGATATACAAATTACATTTTTAAAGCCAAATAGAAGAAAAAAATACAGTTAATGTAAGGTTAGCTATCAGACACCCCAACCACCAAAAATAGGGGCATGCATTTTGAAGAAACTCGATGGGGCTTCTAATTAAGTAAAACAGGGGCGAGACATAAAAAAAAGCCATTGGGTGTGAATTATGCAGGGGTGTAACAAGCAAATTCCATTTTGTACTCACAAGCCTTTAGTGCTAACCCCCTTTTGGAGACATGGCACTTAAAAATGGTCACATCTCTCAAAAATGCTGTCCCCAAGCACTTAATAAATGTAAGTAACATTTTCAGCTGTTCCCCCTAAAATTATTAAAAATATTATTTTTAGATTAGCAATACTGCATCTGTTGTTAAAGGCATTCATTTCGACAGCTGTAGACATAATATGACCTGAAAAAAGCCACGTTAATATGATGCTCAGAAAGAAAATGTACTCAATGGAGTACAAAAAGATATGCCTGGCTACACCCTTGGAAGTATGCATGTTGGATAACTGATCCTTACTGTTTCTGGGTTTCTTGAGTAGTACATTTTGTGGAGTTGCATGATTGATTGATAGAGTGATTTATTTGTTTATTTATGTATTATTTTATTTTAATTTTAAGTCAGAATATTGTGTATATGTGCCTGCTCTTTACTGCCATATAGTCTGTATGTTTAATATGTTTATATATAGGGTTACCACCTGTCCCTCTTTGCGAGGGTCAGTACCACTTTGGGCAGTTGTGTCCTGCCAAAACTAAATAATGGCAAATGTCCTGAGATTTAAAAATACAATATATTTCTTAAGCTTTCTTTAATAGTTGCATAAAAGTTATTGTGTATCTGAAACACATAAATATTTTATGAAATAGCATAAGCAACTCAAATGCTACAAAAAAAATATTTTGGGAAAAAAAGTGAAGTTCTGTCCTTTGCACTGGCTATATGTATGTTTTCTCCTGCAAAATCTGGCATTTCTACAAAAAATGTCCCGCTTTGGGCATTTGAAATGGTAGCAACCCTATTTATATATTCTCGGAATATGGACCGGGACAAAGCAGAGCCTCTGAACCTGCCCTAGTACATTGCCTGATTCATGCTCTCTGTCGCCTAACAGCGGAGTTGCAAAATAAATTTGACCCCTCTCGTAACTGTGCCTTCCTAGACTGTGTTTCAGCAGCAACTGAAAATAAACTTTATCCCCTAGCATTTAGATTAACTATCCCCATGCACTTCATCAAAATTAATTTTTAATTTTATTGATTTGTTTAAAACTGGTAAGACCCACTAGGTACAAATCTGTAACCTAAGACGCGGCCCAAAAGAAATATATGCTTAAGGGAATTGCTGAGGCACAGTTTACAAGTAAAACCAGTGGGAATCAAACATGAGACTACAAGTTATGACTCGTGAACAGATTAAAATTTCAAATTGCTAGCCCTTGTTTGGTGGATTCCTGAATCTATTCTGAAGACCATCCCATTTCGAGATAATTACTCATAGTTTTTAATATTCCTAGGGCGAGCAGGTATTGATACAGGGACTCACAAGGATGTCTGGCTTTTTGCAAAGGCTTGTCCTTTCACTATCACCTTAGGTTAACGAGCTCCTGCGGTGCGGATGAGATTGCTTTGTTACAAAAGCGTTCCTTGCATTCTGTAAACATGTTCGGGCAGGTGCCTCTCTTTGTGGACATGACTTTCTGAGGGTGCTAAGTAGACCCTTTGTATGCTAATCAACATTTCAACTACACAAACCTGAAATGCACACACAAACCCACTTAACGCATCAAACTGCACAAAGGGAATTTATTAGGGAAGGACTTCAAAGTAAAAAATCAAACGAGATCGGCACCCGCAGACTTCTTGAACAAAGGGACACATTCACACCATTTAATGTTTTTATGAAAATTATAAAGGACTGCGACTTGTCAGATAATGCAGTTTGTCTGATGTATGCCGGACCAAAGTCTCCAAACAAGCTCTGACTTGTAGCTTCACTACGTTAAACGGTTCGAACCTACATAAGTGTGTTTTCTTCTCCTTTGCTGTGGCCGAAACACGCAAAAACGGGGGTGGGGTGGGGGCATTCCTCTCAACCTGTTAGAGCAAGAAATCTGGACAAAAACCAGGCCCAAAAATAGGGACAAATTTTTAATACTGCGCTTACAAGCTTAGAAAGTTGACAGAATAACAGGATTTGCATTAGCATTAATTTCCTGTAGGGCATGAAGTCTGAAACTTAAATATGCCTTATTATTTTGTAACTACAATCTGTAATAAGTTGCCACTAATTAGCCAGAAAACCACAATTTCACAAAAGACAGACCAAACATATGAGGCAAAAATCTGTACAGTTGCGAGTATGACTTTGTTTATATGTTAGAGACCAATTCTACACCTTATTAATATGTATACAGTTACATATTGATCACCTAACCGAAAAATCAGTGTATCAAGAGTTTGTCTCCGCGATATACTTTACATAACTTTTTGCATAAATAAATCTTCTAATGGTAACTTATTTAAATCTGGATTTCACCTCTATTTTTCACCCTTCACTCACTGATTTGACAAGTAGCAAAGGACCTGCGCAGTGATAAATGTGCGCACCTGTTTACTTCGTATATGTTTATTGAGGATGTGGGTGGCGGTGGGGTCCGCTGTTGTTTTTAATATGTCACGTGATTTGATAAGTCATTTCTCATTGATAAATTCACTACAATACTATATTATTAAACCTACCTGGCTGCCGCGGGTAGTTTTTCGGAATTTTGATTGGCTTGGTTGTTAAAACGCTCTCATGTAGTAGGTTGAATCATACCCCTCAACCTCTTAGCAAAAGAAAAGTGGACAGAATAATGGGGGTGGGGGCGCAGTAGGGCCAGATTTTAAATATTGCTCTTATAAACGTAAAAAGTTACTACAATAACACAATTTGTGTTAGCATGCATTTTCTGTTGGATATGAGCTCTGGAACTCAAAAGTGTCTGAGAGATTATTTATCGACTTAATTCTTCAGTGATTTGCCAGAAAACCATAAACTTTACGCAGTGCAGACCAAAACTATGGGACAAAAATTTGAAAATTCTGCAAAAATCTGGACAGTTGGGGATACGGGTGAAATTCTGCAGTGCGTCAAAGAAGGTGAAGAGTTTATTGATACACTGATGCGCAAATTTAAACGTGTGTTATGTCCCTTTCGCACGATAGAGGGGAGCACTAGATATCCGAGTATGACATTTTCACTTGTTACAGTACTTACATAGTGATGAGCGGCCTAGCCTTGTTGATAATGTCATTTGGCAGTACTAGTAGACCCTTATCCCATAGCCATCCATTTGTCAGAATTTTTATTTATATTTTCATTTTTCTAGCGGCGGGGGGGGGGGGGGGTCTGATATGGTTAGACACCCATTTTTTTAGGAGGCAGGGGGAGAAAAGCTCCACATAATCATGACTGACATAATTGGTATTAATCCAAATTAAAAAAAAAAACCAAACACTGTTGGGATACACAAATAATTGGGCGGGGGCTTTTCTAGGCAGAAAGATTAAGCAGCCCTTTAGCTTTTATTTGTTGTTTAGCAACTAGGTAAATGATTTGTAAATGAAATGATAACAATATGAGATTCAGTACTTTAGGGCAAAGAGCATATTATCAAAAGTAGGTTTAACACCATAATATTAAAAATGTTCCACTTAAGATGTAAGAAACACAGACACTGCTGTAAGAAATGTTTTATAAATAAGTTTTCTGTGATTGTGTGTACAATAAATATAGTCTGCGATTCACAAACAAATGATGCATGCCTGTACAGCACTTTCGATGGGATTATTGCACAACATCCCATATAGCTAATGAGAAATATTAAGCACTGAATAATGCTAGCTGTCAGACTGGACCAGGTAAACAAAGAGAAATGTAGTGCTAATGGTAGAATCGGTGCTACCCTGTTCGATGGGTGGAGGAGCGCTACACTGAGCAAGTAGCTGGCACGTAAAATGTCACAAATAAGACAAATTACTATGGTCAAGTTAATGAAGGCTCATGCATGCAATACAGTACCAGATATCTGCATCTTACATTCTTCCAGTACAAGAAGGACGGTGTAGTTGCCATCAGATCACTGTGGGTCTAAACATCAAAATGCCAACCTCATTCATCAAATAACTGGGAGGAAATGGGCTAGATGGGAAAGTAGGAAAGGAAAAAAAAGCAGACAGAAGACACACAAGGACAACGAAAAGATAGAAATGAGCGAAGAAAGGGTAATGTTCTTTTAATAGGAAGAACCCCTTTTTATTATATAGAAAGACGATTAGGTGGAGAACGCAGTGAAAGAAGGTCATGAATGTGCTAGAGGGAGAAGGGCAGGTATCTCTGGCCAGCAGACTAACATAAAACACAGACTCAGACAGACAGGTGTGGTAGGAACACAAGAGATTGGGAGAAATGTGGTGGATAATGAACAAGGAATGAAAAATGACACATAATGGAGGCAATACATCAGAATGGGAATATGGTAGAGTCCTAGAATGGTTGGATGCCTGGCTTTTCCAAAGGATAACAAATTCAGGCATTACTCATTTGTGTGGCTGATGTTACGGCTCAGTTACTCCTCCAGTGGGTGAGGTCTGCCCATTGAGCAATTCCAAACAAGAGCTGCATCAGAATGAATTCTACATTGCTGAGACAGGCATCCATTTGACAACATATTTCAGCTATGATCAATCTCTGCAACTGATGCCAAGTGACCAAAGCAAACACTGTCAGACCACTATCAGAAGAAAAGCCTCTCCCACCCCCCATGAAAAGTGGTCATGGAGAACTCCTGCAAATCTACTAGGTCATATTGGCAAGGAAATCATCATCCACATCTTGACAGGCAACTCTGAAGCCCCTGGTGGCCCAGTCCCAGATGTTTGGCTGCAGCAAACTGAGGTGAGTGTGGCCTTATCTCCTTCTCCACAGCTCGACTTGCAGAAGGATGATACAATGGGAACATATTTTATACATATATGCTAGCAAAACAATAACAAATGTATGGTAAATGGAATAAAAGTCATATACATCATGCGGCTGGTAGCATTGACCCTGCCTTCTGAGACATCCAGCCATGTTAATTTCATGTGTCCACTGCTACATCTTAAAGTATGCACATCATAGGACCATAGGAAATTACTAGGCTAATGACCCTAGATCCCTTCCAAGCCTAGCCAAGTTCCACCCTTATTTCCACGATCAGCACCTAATGCCCATGTCCAAAAGGGACACAGGTGGAACCCCTGGAGTGAATTTATGGTTACCCATTCAATTGTCCAGACTGCAATTGAAGAAGGTCAATGAGGTGCTTTGTTTGACATGAAGTGGGAGTCTGTTCCAAAGGTGTGGTAACTACTGGGAGATACATCTGTCCCCCTAGCAGGTTCTATTCATGTTACATACCGGGTTAAGGTCTTTAGAGTGAGTAACTCGTGTACCATTTGACTTGTGGATATGCAGCATTTCCAATAAATCAAGGTCCGAGATTGCCTTACATGCAAGGCAGAGATCACCACTGAGTAGTCAGTATGAAACAGAATAAAGTGACAGTGATTTCAGATGATCCACATAGGGCAGATGCTGAAGACCTTGAATTTTCCTTGTGAGTAACCTTTGTGGTTTCTCCAATTGCTGCAGGTGCTTAGAAAGGTACATACCAAAAGGGGTGTTGTACTCAATTATTGTCCTGATGAGGGAAGTGTACAGGAAGGTTATAACTTGTTTTTATTTCTGGAGGCAATGCCCTTACTTATGAGATAAGCAGTATAGAATGTCCTTCTTACCAATGTGAAGACATGATCAAAGGTAAGGTTGCTGTCAACCTGTGTGCCCAAGTCTCTCACCACTGAGTGCATACTTAAGGTGTTGGTATTGATGAGGTAGTTAGCAGAAACATTGCTCTTACCAAAAGGGATGTTCATCAGCAAACGTTGTCAGACACAGACCTTCAGTTTTTGTTTCAAGAAATAGATTCCAAACAGTAGATGTCCCAGGACTGATCCCTGTGGATCACCACTGGTTACAGGTCTGCTGTTGGAGGTGGATTCTCCTATTTTGATTATATGTATTCTATCAGTGAGCCAGTTAGCGACCCATCTAGCAATACAAGGGTTGATACCTAGCTGGATGACTTTGTCAATGATGCCTGAGTGGGGGATAATGTCAAAAGCCTTGGCCAAGTCTAGGTACAGATTAGCACAGATGTTCCCTTGTCCAGGGCCTTGGTGACTGTCTCGAAGAAGTCCACCAAGTTTAACAGGTATAATCTCCCTTTGATAAATCCAGACTGAGTAGGGTCAAGTGTTTGGAGATTACCTATATCTTTGTTGATAAGATCCATGATGATTCACTCCATGGCCTTGCAGATAAGGCTAGTTAGGCTAACAGGTCTATAGTTCACTGGGTCAGTGGAAGCACCACCTTTGTGCAAGGCAATAACAGTGGCTGTTTTCCATTCACCTGGGATGAAGCCAGTGCTTAGACTATGATTGAAAAGAGTAAGAGTAACCAATGGTGTTGCCAGTTCTTGTTGGAGCCCATGTAGGATGCAGACAGGGATGTTATCAGGTCCCATAGATGCTGTTTTTTTTGCCTTAGGGCATTTAAACTTGCTGTTTAGAGATACAGGGTAGGGGTCAGGTGGTAGGGATGTTATGGGGTACATGTGGCGGGGACAGGGGTGTGAAGTTTTCACAGAACCTGTCAGCCAACAGGTTAGCTATGTCCACAGGCTCAGTATATGTGGTATCATTAAAAGGATAACGCATATAGAGAGTTCTATGAGAGATTGGACACTAAAGAGGGAGAAAAGGACCTGTACTGATTGGCTAGACAGAGGGACAGAGCTGAGAAAGATGTCCAGCAGGTAAGGGTGATAAAGGACAGTGAGGGAAATGTACTCACAAGTGAGGAGAGTGTGTTGAGTAGATGGAAAGAGTACTTTGAAGGGCTGATGAATGAAGAGAATGAGAGAGAGAAGGTTGGATGATGTGGGGATAGTGAATCAGGAAGTGAAGCAGATTAGCAAGGAGGAAGTAAGGACAGCTATGAAGAGGATGAAGAATGGAAAGGCTGTTGGCCCAGATGATATACCAGTGGAAGCATGGAGGTGCTTAGGAGAAATGGCAGTGGAATTTTTAACCAGATTGTTTAATGAAATTTTGGAAAGTCAGAGGATGCCTGAGGAGTGGAGAAAAAGTGTTTTGGTACCTATCTTTAAGAATAAGGGTGATGTGCAGAGCTGCAGTAACTACAGAGGGATAAAATTGATCAGTCACAGCTTGAAGTTATGGGAAAGAGTAGTGGAAGTTAGGTTAAGAGGGGAGGTGATGATTAGTGATCAGCAGTATGATTTAATGCCAGGAAAGAGCACTACAGATGCAATATTTGCTCTGAAAGTGTTGTTGGAGAAATACAGAAAAGATCAGAAGGAGTTGCATTGTGTCTTTGTGGATTTAGAGAAAGCATATGACAGGGTGCCTAGAGAGGAGTTGTGGTATTGTATGTGGAAGTCGGGAGTGGCAGACAAGTATGTAAGAGTGGTACAGGATATGTACAAGGGTAGTGTGCATTGGTGAGGACTGCGGTGGGAGTGACAGATACATTTAAGGTGGAGGTGGGATTACATCAAGGATCAGCTCTGAGCCCTTTCTTATTTGCAGTGGTGATGGACAGGTTGACAGATGAGATTAGACAGGAGGCCCCGTGGACTATGATGTTTGCAGATGACATTGTGATATGTAGTGAGAGTAGGGACCAGGTTGAGGAGACCCTGGAGAGGTGGAGATATGCTTTAGAGAGGAGAGGAATGAAGGTCAGCAGGGCTAAAACAGAATAAATGTGTGTAAATGAGAGGGAGGGTAGAGGAATTGTGAGGATGTAGGGAGTAGAGTTGGTAAAGGTGGATGAGTTTAAGTACTTGGGATCAACAGTTCAAAGTAATGGTGAGTGTGGAAGAGAGGTGAAGAAGAGAGTACAGGCAGGGTGGAATGGGTGGAGAAGAGTGTCAGGAGTGATTTGTGACAGACGGGTACAAATAAGAGTGAAAGGGAAGGTCTACAAGAGGGTAGCAAGATCAGCTATGTTATATGGGTTGGAGACGGTAGCATTGTCGAAAAGGCAGGAGTCAGAGCTGGATGTGGCAGAGTTAAAGATGTTAATATTTGCTTTGGGTGTGACTAGGATGGACAGGATTAGGAATCAGTATATTAGAGGGTCAGCTCAGGTTGGACAGTTTGGAGACAAAGCAAGAGAGGCGAGATTGCGTTGGTTTGGACATGTGCTGAGGAGGGATGCTGGGTATATTGGGAAAAGGATGCTAAGGATGGAGCTGCCAGGTAAGAGGAAAAGAGGAAGGCCTAAGATGAGGTTTATGGATGTGGTGAGAGAGGACATGCAGGTGGTTGGTGTGACAGAGCAAGATGCAGAGGACAGGAAGATATGGAAACAGATGATCCACTGTGGCGACCCCTAACGGGTACAGCCGAAAGAAGATGATGATGATGATAATTAACTACAAGTTCAGCACATATCTGGGTCTTTCCTTTTAGGTTACAGATGTAACTGAAGAACGCTTTATGGTTGTCCTTATTTAAGGAAGCTAATTTGGATTCATAGTTTGCTTTGGAGGACTTCACAAAACTCTTATTTTCTTGTTTAAACTGAGGAGGAAGTGTTTCCAGATTAGGAGGGTTTACTCCCTCTTACTCTTAGACAGTAATTTCTTCCTCTTATTGTAAAGCCTGTTAATGGCAGTTGTCCACCAGGCAGGTTTGTTCTTCCTTGAGGAACTTGTTTTGGTCTTATCAGGTACGGCCGAATCAATGCAGTTATACAGGTGTTTGCATAAAGCATTGGTGTAGAACTCGGTATAGTTGCCAATTTCATCTGAGTAGGGGGGGTGCAGTGATAATTTGCTTTGGAGAAATTTTTTAGTTTAGTTGCTGATAGGGGGGCTCAGGCGTTACTTAATTTGAATGAGACTGATTTGTGGTCATATCTCACCAGGGAAGACCTCACAGTGGGGGTGCTACAGTGGTCCTGCATATTGGTAAGCACTAGATCCAGGATACTGGCACCCCTTGTGGGTTTGTCAACCAGCTGGTCCAGGGCATTTGAGTTAACAAAGTCAAGGAACCTTTGGGAAAATGAGTTTGAGCACTAATAATTTACCCAGTCAATAGATGGGTAGTTAAAGTTGCCCAAAATGTTGGTGTTCAGATGTATCTTGATAGACTCAAGTACACCTAAATAGGCAGAGTGGGTGTCCTGATTCATAGAGGGGTTTCAGTAGCTAGCAATGACTTGAATATGTGTCCTACCAACAGTTAATTGCACCTGAAGTATCTCCAAGGAATTATACTGTTTAACCAATCTGGATGTGTATTTATCTTAATGAATATTGATACACTCCCTCCTTTAGTTTTCATGCCTTCAGTTTTCAATTTGAACATATGGAACAAGGTGTAACCCAGTATGGCTGGGGTGCTCTCCACAGCCTTGAACCAGGTCTCTGTGACTGCACAAATGTCTGTGTCTTCCAAGGTGAGGACTGCTTCCAGTGAGTGCAGTTTCATGTTAAGACTCTTAGTGTTTAGCAGCATAACCTTGAGGTTGTTTTTAGATGAAGTTTTTATGTTGGCAATTTTGTCCTTGAGACACTGCCTAAAAAGAAGCACTCTGGGGGTGACAAGAGCCTTAGCCAGAAGCCGATATCCCAGAGGTGACAGATGAAAACCATCTCAGGCAAAGGATTGAGGTCTGTCGATCATGTCATCCCAGGCTGACAGATACTGGATCCCCTTAGAATGACACCAGAAACTAAGCCATTGTAGGTGAAGGCAAAATGCTGCTTAAGGCTAGGAACATACCTGCCTGAGACAGATAGTCATGTCTCTCTTCATATAGTGCAGAGAGGTACATCTCAAGTCATTCACACCAACATGGACTATGATGGAGTCATAGCAGTACCTGTTGTTGAGACCTCTGGGTTGATAGCCTAGTAACCTCCTATAAACCTATGTAAAACAGGTAAGGTACCCGAATGCTACAGTACTGGAAAAGTTCTTATAGTACATTTCTGGCTGTCTCTCCTATTACCTCTGCCTCTCACTGCCAAAGTGGATCTAGGTGGCAGCACCTCTAGAGATGTCAGTGCTGCTTGCAGTACAGATGATGCTAGTGGCATCACTCATCATTCTGCCAAGCCCATGGCAGGTGTTTGCTTTCCACAAGGGCCCATTATAATTCCCTAACATGTGCACCTGCAAATCCTATTGTAGGCAAAACAAGAAAATATTGCTCTCCCTGGCACACCAAGCTGGGGCTTTACATTCCATAGTTCCTCACTCAGATCTTTGTGCACATGGATGCATGTTTGTAGATCATGTGTTATGCAATTTAGGGTTGCATGTTGGCCCTATTGTAGCTCACTAGCACAGCACCATGACACTAAGAATTCATGTAGTGTCATGTGATGTGAACAGCTACTGGCAGTATATCTGGATAGCACAATACACTGTGGTAGTGATTCAGAAAGAGCAGTGCTAAGTAGCCTTATTAACATAACCGCCATGATAACTGGCTATTGTTACCATGATATAAAGTGGCATAACCATTTTGCTATGTAGCGGGTATGTTAGTATGGGCATTACTGTCTGCCTTTGTCTATCAGAAACATGGGGGCCAGACCCAGGGTTAATTTCCAATTCCCCAGCCTTTGGTAAAGGTTACATGTAAATAGGTTTGGGATAGTCTGCTTCACACAGATGGGGAACCTGTTCCAGAACATAAGGATCTTCTGAGACACATATCTGTCTTGCCAACATGTGTTATTTATGTCACAAGCAAAATTTAAAACCTTGGATCTAGTGGATTTGTTGCTGTTCATTTTACAGATGTGCAAAAGGTCCATCAGAGCTAGATTCGAGGATGCCTTGTATACCAGGCATAGATCACTTCTTAGTAACCCATAGGAGACTGAGTATAGCAATAGGGCTTTAAAGCAGTCCATATATGCTACAATGCATTTGTACCCTGGATTTTTCTGGTAAAGAACCTTTGTGGGCATTCTCTCTATTGGATATGTCTTGTCAGGTACATGTCAAAGGGGGCATTATACTCAATGATGAGCCTGATAAAAATAAAGTGGCACTGTGACTTCCTTGGACCTGGATGCCATGCCCTTACTTATAAGTTGGGCAACACAGAATTATTTTCTTACTTCCTTGGCCACATGTTGATCAAAGGCCAGATTACTGTATACATATATTTCTAGATCCCTGACTGCAGGGTCAACTCTTTGGGGTGTCTTATTGATATATTAATTCTGCTGAGTAGCAGTTTTCCCAAAAGGCACTATAATGGATTTCTTGCCATTGAGCTTTAGTCTGTGACTTCGGCACCAGACATTTGTCTGTGTTAGACCCTCTTGTAAGATGTTTGTGTCATGGGGGATCTATGATAGCTCCCAATTTGCAGTCATCTGTGAACTTGACCAGCCAAAGGCCCTTGACATGAGGCTTCACCTCTGAGAAGTAGATGCCAAATAGAAGTAGGCCCAACACAGAGCCATGAGGTACTCCATTGGTGACTGGTCTCTTAGTGGAGGTGGTATTACCAAGCCTGACTTCGTGGGTCCTGTCTGTGAGCCCTGAGGTACCCCGCTCATGACTGGTATCTTATTGGAGGTGGTATTACCAATCCTAACTTTCTAGGTCCTGTCTGCAAGCCATCTGGCAATCCAATGAGTTATTTAGGGGTTTATGCCCAGTTTGTTGAGTTTGTCAACTATATCTGAGTGGGGTACTGTATCAAACCCCTTAGGTAGATCCATGTAGGTGGCATGGCTGTTCCTCCTCATCCATTGCCTTGGTGATCTTCTCAAAGAAGGCTACCAGGTTTAGTAGGCATGAACTTCCCTTGACAAAGCCAAACTGAGTTGGATCCAGTGTCTGAAGGTTGCCTATGTCTTTGTTGATCATTTCCATAATTCATTCCATGACTTTGCATATTAGACTAATCAGACTAATAGGTCTGTAGTTTCTGGGGTCAGTTGATGGTCCACCTTTGAGATGTGGGATAACCATTGCAGTTCTCCATTCATGAGGTACAAAGCCTGTTTGGGTCTACTTCACCTTGTCAAAGGCTGACAATATTGAAGCTGATATTGTCGGCACCAAAATGTCAAAAGCGGAAGTCATCGCAAGTGTAAACGGAAAGCTCCGTAAGGGGCGATTTCTATTTACTGTAATGTAGTGCGATCTCGGAGTTGGTATATTTAAGTAATGGGGGGTGTGGTTGGTGCAGGGGGGCTTGCCCCCCTGCATAGAGAAATTTGTGTTGCGTTTGGGTGGGGTTTTTTTGTGTGTGTGTTCGATTTTCTGGGGATTTCGACATTTTTGTGTCGATTATTACACTGTCGACAGTTTGAGTTTTTGACAGCATAATATAAACGTGCCTGTTTTGAGGCTATATTTGAAAAGTGACTCAAGTGATCCTGACAGGTCATGTTTCAAGCTATTTAGGAGGTATCCTGGGATATTGTTGGGACCTACTGAGGCTGTGTTTTTGGCTTTAGCGAGCACTGCCTGAACTTGTTCCCTGCTAATAACTGGAGGGATGTGCTAGTAGGTATTTCATGGGGAAAGGTGGGAGAGAGGGAGAGAGGCAATGAGGATGAAGTTTGAGCTAAATTTATCAACCAGAAAATTCACTATGTCACTCTGCTCAGTGAAGGTGACGCCACTGACCACCAGTTTGGAACATTGATGTGTGCTGCCTTAAGGTTTTGGACATAGCTGTAGAAGGCCTTGTCATTGTCTTTAGCCTGTAAGGCTACCTACCTTGATGTCACAATTGGCACTGTTGGACTTAATTAGTCCTTTTAGTTTCCTTTTTAGTTTAATTAGAGAGTTCCTATAATTATGGGAGTTACTCTTCCTGATTTTAGCTATGACTTTTTCCTTTTATTATATACCCTATCAAGGCTAGGATTTTACCAGTGTTGTTTGGTTTTAGAGTTTGTTTTTGGCTTACTTCTAGTAGGTGCAGCAGTCTCTATACAGCCATTTACATGGTCATACATAGTCTCTGTATACAATTCCATGTCGGTTGCTGTGAACTCAGGGTTGGGAGGGGCAATGAATTTTAGCAAACTATCACTTAATATGACACAGTTTGCTTTGGAATAGTTTTTAACTGTTACAGGATTTGCTGGGCTTGCTGGGTTGATTTTTACTTTGAAGGAGACAGCTTTGTGGTCTAAGCTCACCAGTGAGGATGTGATACTGGGGGGTGATGTGTGCTCCCATATTGGTGAGTATGAGGTTCAGTATGTTTGAACCTCTGGTGGGTGTGTATTCTATCTGGTCAATAGTATTTATTTGTGTTAATAATGTCCAGGAATATTGTGCCTGCAAGTATGAGGCAGTATATGTTTCCTAGTCTATAGAGTAGTAGTTAAAGTCTCCCATGAATAGGGTATTTGATTTAATGGTAAGTGTCTCCAGAAGTTCAAGGTATGAGCTAAAGAATTTTAGGGACATAGAGGGTGATCTATAACTTACTAGGATATGGTATGGTGATTTGCATGTGGATAAATTCCAGGGCATCATCCTGTTTAACCAAGTTATGCTTGTTGCCAGTATAGACCTAGACACCTCCACCTTTTGTCCCTGTCTGTGGAGCTGATGGTCTAAATGTGTAGAAGGCACTGAAGCCTTGCACTGCCAGAGTACTGTCTGTGGATTTAAACCATATCTCAGTAACAGCACAGATGTCTGTATTTTCCAGAGTAAGGTGTGATTGTAGGGTGTGGAGTTTCTTATGTAGTCTCCTAACATTGAGCAATAACACCTTCAGGTTTCTTTGGGACTTAATAGCTATGTCAGTAAGTTTGTCAATCTGGTATTGCCTAAAAAAGGCTGTAAGGGGTGGATAAAATTTTAGAGAATATTTGGAAGCCTAGGGGAGACAGGACATCATTTGCAAAGCAGTGTGGTGTGTTAACCATGTCCTCCCTTGCTAACAAATATTGAATCCCCCTGGAAAAACACCAGAAACTAAGACAGTTACTGAAGTCAATCATCTTTTGTTCATACTGTGGCACCATCCTTGGTGAATGTAGAATGCTGCTCAATACAGGGCACATACTTGCCTGAGACACCTATCCAGAGAGATCAACGTCTCTGTTTGGCCTGATATCTGCAAGGCCCTCAGTAAATCAACCAGGAAGAAGTTTTACAATATTAGCAAAGAGAAACTGGCTGATCTAAAAAAATCCAAGCAGAGATGAGACTCACAGGATCATGAAGGCAGATAAGAGGGTGGCATCTTAATCACATATATAGCTGCTTATAATTGCAAGATTGGGGCCATGGTTGACAATAACAGGTTTTACAGTAAGTGTGATTTTTAACACTGTGAATGTTGCTTATAATAATTTAAGAGACCATCTAAGAATGCTACATGAAGATGATTTACTAGATGCCAAGCTTTTTGACTTTTTGTTCACACCCCACCCAAAAATACCAAGCCTTTTTGGAATCACAAAATCCCATAAGGATATCTCTGATCCTCCCTATAGACCGGTAGTGGCAAGTGGTCATTCCATAGCTGAAATAGTATCCATCTAACTTGATGCTCTGGTAAAATCAATGGCAGAGACCAACAAATCTTATATTTTAGACTCTCTAGACTTTCTTGGTAAAATTAGAGATATTCCAGTTAGCAATTCAACTATCCTAGTCACAATAGCTGTGGAAGCAGTTTATACAGCAGCTGCTGCATTCAAGCTGCAACAGAGGCATATGAAAAGGAAGGGATGTATTACCATGAGGGACAGAAGTTCTAGGACAATTATTGGACCTAACCCTTAGGAACAACTATGTTATGTTTTACAAGTTTTATAACCAGAATACTGGAATAGCTATGGGGACTGCCATGGCCCCAAGCTTGGCCAATGTGGCTCTGGTAAAATGGGAGGAGGAGGAGGAGGTGGAGGCAGTGTACCAAAGCCCCTATTTTACATTGATGAAATGCAATCTCCATTTTACTTCTGACATATGTATCATTTAGAAGGGGAAAGAAGCCACACTGACGTTTACAGCCATATGAGTAATTCCACTAGCTTCCTGAGATTCATGACCTGTCACAGCAAGACCTCGGTCAACTTTTTTTAGACATAACTATATCCAAGGACACTGAAAAAAAATACCTCTCCAATAACCTGTTCAGAAAACCAACCAACCAAGGTTAATATGCTGCTGCATAGTAAAGGCACACATCCCCATATCACAAAGAGAACTGTTATAAAATCTTAAGGGATGAGAATTGCACGTGACTCCAAAGAGCTTAGAGATTTCATTACATATCTAATCAGCCTACACCAAGACTTCCTGGCTAAGGGGTACAGCAATGGATTACTAAATTCCATCCTCAACCCTATCAGAACTTTAAAAGAGGCAGATGACCCCATTTTGATGGACCACCCTGGGAGACTTTCAGGGCTCAACAGAAATCAACACTGGGATCCACAGGAGGACAAAAGCAAAAGAAGCGTGGCACTCACGTTTACAGTAGATTACAAAACAATCAGAAAGATCATGACTGACAAATGGGTAATGATTACAGACAATAAACAACTGGGAAAACTTCTAGGACATCATTCTTGTTTTGTATTTAAGAGAGCCAGGAACATTAGGAACTGGGTAGAGTGCAGATTCACTTCCACATCCTGGACAAGTTCACTGTGGGTCCACTTGAAGGAAACAAAAATGCAATCCTTGAAAAAAATGGAGTTAAGTCGGCAGATCAGGCTGGATGCCCACCACCACTACTCTGATCTAAACGCAAACATTTCCATTAAACATGTGCTTGCACTCAGGAAATTAAACCATAAATCATACAGCTAAAATACCTAACCCAGGATTTGGACATAAATTATTAACACCAACTGCTGCTCTTAATATAAAAAAGTCAGTCAAGTAATTACATTTGTAAATCACTGCATCTGTATCAGCATGATTTATCTGGCGAAGCAGTGACGTGGAAAACAAGCCACGTTATTATTATTTTCATATTTTGTGCGTGTTCTCTAGACGTGTGCACATCTAAAAAGTAACTTGTATGAGTTTGAAAATGTTTTTTTTTACCTCATGATGTGCACAGACTTAAACAGCAACTTTCAGTTATTTGAAATGTGTTTTTGTTTTCACTACTGATTTGAGGCTTGGACTTTCCTTTTGATGGTAAAAGTGAGAAAAGGTGGCCTAACTCTAGCCTCCCAGTTTGGCTAACAGCCCACTCCCATACTGATTACATCAGCCTCTTACATCATCTAACCCCACCACAGGCCTCATGGCACCATCCCCTCTCTCGGGAGACTGGATAACTACTCTTCCACCTGATCCCTCCTAGTTTTCATCCCTTTATCTAGCCAGGCACAGCACTATCTAGCCTTCTTGTGCACTAACTTCACTACCTGGAACCTGAAGAGAGTAAGATTCTGAACAAAAGAGCCTTTAGTAACTCCTAGACTCAGGAAGAAGCTTGACAGTGAAGACCCCGGACTGGGGTACTATAAACCATGCTCTGGGACCAAGATTCTTCCTCTCACTGCAGCTACCCCACAGCAACCAGGTATAGATACTGTAGCCACTGGATCTGCATTTAACAACATTTCTATGATCTGGAGTAGAATGAAAAGTGTTGTTCCAGGGCACCACTCCACACTGCTGTATTTATGCCATAGGCACAACATGCCTATGCTCAGAGAAGATCTTCTTATGTTTTGTAAAATTGATTTTTATTCCATGGGCACAGAAAGCCTACACAAAAGGTTCTGAGGTCTCAAACTTTGCTTACTTTTTACTTTTTACCTCCTACCTGTGCACATGCATGAGCTCTGTAAAAAATGATAACTGTGACTTGTTTTACACTGTATGCTCTTTCTTTGGATGCATGTACTGTTCAAAAATAGGAATTACCTAGTGTAGCTGTAAGTCACTACCTCCCCTGCATATGAAATATAAAAAGGTCTGTGTTTATCAAGGGGAAGAAGAGTGGGGAATGGTCACATTACTCATGTATATGACCCTCTTATAAGCAGGAACTGTAACCCTTTTTTGTTATACAACAGAATATTAACCTTTCATATTATATGTTAGGAGATAATGAGCCTGTAAAAGTGGGCACAGCCTCTCATATTACATGTGATAGACTGGAAAAAGTCTGTAATAAAGCTTTCATACTTGGTTCTAAGGAAAATGAACCCCACTGATGCAGACACAGCCAGTCATTTTACATGTGTTATAAAACAGACTAATAAAGTTTGGTGATAGCCTCGTAAGAGCAGGCATTTTTAATGATCAAAGTGTAAACCACTCTATTAGATGGGCTTGATGAAGCTCAGGCGAAAGCGTTTTCTTAACTATAGTTCCATAGGTGTAGCTCATAGTGTATTGTCATGTCTTGTTTGTTAGAAGTTAAAAATAAAAATAAAACCTTTTAATTAAAAATGAGATTCCATGGCTTGCTGAGATGGCAAACCCTCACAGGTCTTTCAGGGATATTCAAATAAAGGAATAACCTCTAACCTTTGGGATTGGCTGTTTGTTTTTCCATCTTCCAGATTTTCCTCCAGTCTTAAGTGATTTTATCTGGATTAATCCTTTATACTCTGTTTCTTCTTAAAGCCCAGGAACGTACATGGGATTGTCACCTATCCCTTTTTTCCAGACTATCCAGAAATCAAACTGATTGCCCAGTAGTCTAAAAAACACTGTAGAAACTGACCTTGTTTCAATGATTAATTGTGGCACCTGAGACTTCAGTAGCCTACTCACTCCATTCGCCCTTGCTGCGCTTGAGCTCACGCCACTCCCATACCCTACCCACATTCCCACACACCCACAATACACCTAGGTTTCTTTTACCCAAACCACTCCCACTCATAATCCTATCCAATCAGCAAGCAAATCTGTTAACTACTACATGATATTATCCCACAATTAATTTAATATAATTCCTAGCTCCCCCACCTAACTACTGCTCAAATTATCTAACTAGGTATTATACCTCTCAGCTACTTTACCACCCCACAGTCATAATTAATCACCTAAAATCCTCCAGTGACCTTCACTTCATACTAAGCTTTCACATCTATATTAATACTAAATAGTGTGTCTACTCCCAAACAGCCCACTGATACCAAAAATGCTAACACTATATGGCATAATGCTATTACTCCTCACAGCAGCTGCCCATTTAACAACCTATCATTGCCTTCTAACCATACCCCATCCCAGCCACAAAACCACATCCATCATCTCTCCCCACATCCAAACCACTCACTTGGAAATATCACTAGCTATCTTAAGAACTGCTTTCTTTGACCTACTAACTCATAAAATACTCCCTCTTAAACAAGCTCCAAAAACATTTCATTCAGATATCATAAACACATATTCGAATTCATGCACACATTAATAAACATAGCTACTAAACGTTTAATAAGTGGAGATATACATCCAAACCCAGCTCCTGACTACACCCCTACAATCCACCCTCAATTACAAAATATACTTAATTTACCTCATAAAGGCTCTGATTTGCTTCTTCTAAATCTAAATCTCAGAAGTGCTGTTAATAAGTTTCAAGAACTTCATGCCACCCTCTCCCTCTACTCTCCAGATATAGCCATCTTAACAGAGACTTTGCTGAAACCACACATATCAGATAATGAAATCACCCCCCCCCCCCCAGGCTTCAACATACTTAGGGCAGATAGAAGGGAGAAAAGAGGTGGAGGAGTTGCCGTAGTATTTAAGACCAATCACTAAGTCTTGGTATACTAAATTTAAATAATACCAAGATACTACTGACCAAATTACAAGTCAACCAAAGCAAGTCTATAACCATAATAGTCACCTATAGCCCTCCAGCTAATAATGTCTTCACAATAGAACACATCCTCCAGTACATTTCAAATGCCATTGCCCAGGAAGCTATCATCATGGGCAATTTCAATACAGACTGGATGACCTGTAACTCAAAAAAACCCAGCAATCATATCAGCCTCTATGGCTTCACACAAATTATTCAAAGTTCTAGCACAATAGATAAAAATCAAGCAGACAGTCTATCCTTGACTGGACACTGACTAACAAACCCTACCACTACCAAAATGCCGTCTGTCTACCTGACATTATAGCAACCACATGCCTACCTACCTCCTCTGGCAACACACCAGCCCTATTAAACATACCATTTATCACCAAATCTGTAATAAGAAAAATTTCAACCCCCAAGATCTAATAAACACTCTAATAAAATGCAACTGGATTCCCCTAAAGAACTTGCCACTAGATGCCGCAGTAGAACATTTTAACGCTACTTTCCTTAATATTCGTAATAAAATGACACCTCCTGGAACAGTCCAAGCTAAGATAAATTATACAGCATGGCTAACCAATGAAACAAGAACCCCCCTTAAGCTAAGGGACAAGACTTGGCAATTATGGCACACTAGCAAAACCCAATCAAATCTGGTAGCATGGCAACAAATCAGGACTAAGGCCCAACACCAAATTAAACTAGAGAAAACAATGCTACATTCATATACAATGAAAACATCGAAGAAATACACAAAAGTTTGGAGCACAATCAAAAATATCATTCATCCTGAACAAGCTTCAACCCCCTCCCCAAAATATATCAGCCAGCTCAGGGACCATTGCAGAACAATTCAATAAATATTTCACTGAAAGTATCCTATCTCTAACCAAAAATAATCAGCCCTATCTATCATCAGCACCCAAACCAACTCACAATAGTAACAATACTTTCTCATTCCAACCTGTCTCCACAAGAACTATAGAAAAACTATTAAAGTAACTAAAACTTACATTAACAGCTGATAACCTACTAGCTGATTACTTATAATTAATAGCAGAAGCTATTTCCTACCCTGTGTCAATACTTATTAATCAGTCCATTGCTGAAAAATATGTCCCATCTAGCTGGAAAATCTCACATATAACCCCCTTCCATAAAGGTGGAAATTCAACTGAACTCACAAATTATAGACTCATCACCATTCTTTCCCCACTATCTAAAATTCTAGAAAGGTGTATTCATTCACAACTTTTACAATATCTCTTAACCAAAAACTTGACCAAATCCCAACACAGTTTCACACCCTAGCATTGTACCACAACTGCCTTTCTCAGCTTTATCAACACCATCAATCAATTCAGAAATGAAGGTAAAATTGTTTCATCAGTTTTTCTAGATATGTCTAAGTCCTTTGATACAGTCTCCCACCACAAGCTGCTAACTGTTCTCACCAGCCTAAATCTCGGCCCGTCTGCTCTCACAGTTCCAAAGTTACCTATCAGGCTGCCAGCAAGCAGTAAAATAGCTACATAACCTCTCCCACCACTCCCAGTCAAATTAGGAGTCCCACAGGAATCCTTGGTCCCCTTCTTTTCAGCATTTTTACTAATGATCTCAACACTGCAACCCCCCAGCTTCCATTATCCAATATGCAGATGACTCTAGGCTTATATGTGCCACATCCACCATACAACAGCTTCAAGACATAACCCAAATGTCCTTCACTGAAATTGAATCATGGCTAACCAACATAAAGCTCATACTTAACCCTAACAAAACCAGACTCATGATCTTTCAATCGACCAGACCCTTAGAACCTCCATCCACCTTCTACATCACTGCTAGCAATAATACAAAAATTACTCCTGAACCGCAAACAAAACTACTACAAATTATAATTGATAATAAACTAAGGTTCGACTTACACATATCAAGTACAATTAAGAAGATACACAGAAAATTGGAACAGTATTCAGAAACAAAACATTTCTAATACATAGTTTTAGGGTAGCTATTGCCAGAACCCACCTCCTGTGAACACTCATCTGTGCCTCAGCCATATTTATCACAAGACAGACGTAGAGAAACTAGAAACATGCAATAACAAAACAACAAAATTTGCCACAGACTCTACACATATGACACACCATTGCTGTGCCTTAAAAAAAACTCTACCGGCTAGAACTACCACAACTTTTAGCCTGTAATCACTTAACCATGGCTCATAAGCTACTATAACAGTCTACGAAGACTCCAGTTCTATTAAATATTTTACAGCCCTATCCCAATAAATGTATGCTTTGGTCAACAAATAACTCATTATTACAGGTTACCAAATCCCCAAATACTGCAGGAGATTCTGTATGTTCTTACCACATAGCAAAGACCTGGAATACATTTTCTGACTCTATTAGAACCACTATTAACCCCAGTCAATTAAAAAAACTACTCAAAAGTTATTTAACATGCTCATGGCTTTGCTCATGCAACAGTCCAGGCTAGGAAAGAACAACTACTACTATTTCTCCCCTACTCATAAAAATTCCTCAGTAACTTATTTTTACACTGTATTCCTTACCTACCTACCCCTTGTCATGCATAACTAGATAGCAACATCCTTCTAACAAACAGTAACTGTCCCCATCAAAAAATTCTCCCGTCCCTCAGTGGTTCTCATACTCACCACCCTCTCCCTCACTTCTGCTTTACTCTCATCTTTATTACTACTGAACAGAAAGTGATTATAAAATAACTCGTCTATGCTAATTCTTTTCTTTTATTACTAAATATAAACAAATGCTGTATATTCTTTTACTAACTGTTAACTAAGGTTATAATAGTTACTTTACAGCTTATCTCTCACTATATCTAGGCTATCTATAATATTGCAAGATCATACAAACAGTGCAACCTCTATGTGTCTTATTATTGATCGTATTACTACGTCATGTTCTTCCATTGTATAAAAATCATCACTATGTTTAAATTTTTTATGTATTATTACTATGTGGAGCTTTCCTCCCCAGGCCTCCGCTGAAAATAGGTTTCAGTCCAGCTGGACTTTCCCAGTAAACAAATATAAAACAAGTTTAAAAAATAATAAAACTACGGTATTTTGTTTTAAATAACAGACCATCAGAGTTTGCTAAATCTCAATTGCACTGAGCTTTAATTTAAGCAAAGCATCACTAAAGAGATGTGATTGTGTCAGAAACGAGGAAAAGGGGATTACCTTCCTCCCCCTGATGTACAAGTGATGTCACGGAATGTGCGGAAAGTGGGAGGGGTGAGAGGAAGATAGGTGGGGTTAGGGGAGGTGAGAGAGGTGTGGCTTTCACCACAATGAAAGGTGACAAACCCTAAATCCCACCAGGACTATGATAGAATCATCCAGAAAAACACAAAAGAGGACCATGGATGAAATATATGAAGACTTTTATTAAATGATGAGCGCTTTCATGCCATCCAGGGCACTTCTTCAGATCATTACAACACATTGCAGAACACGTCGTTACATACAAGATACAAAGTAACCACTTAGTTCATTCAAATAAAACATGATTAAAGTAAGCTGTTTTAAGACTATGATACATAGTAAAGCACATCACAGTATGCAAGTTTATTTAGCCAAACTGGTGGCTGAGCTCTCTCATCTCAAAACTGGTGTAACCAGTCAGGAGGAGAAGGTAACCTCACACAACACAATTCCAGTATCACATAGTCCCACCACATCAGCGAACCGAACACATAAATACACAAAAACATACTCGGAGGCTCTAAATAAAAATCTACCTAAGTAACCCACTAAGCACAGAAGTGGTTATCAGGGACCTGGGTACCCAGGTTGACAGTAACCCTTTTC
>NC_056748.1:535172635-535207635 GCF_019279795.1 Protopterus annectens
TTTACTGTGGTGCTATTGGTGTACATGACCATACTCACTACATAGCTCACAGTCATTGTGATGTGAACAGCTACTGGCAGTATATCTGGATAGCACAATACACTGTGGTAGTGATTCAGAAAGAGCAGTGCTAGCAGTAAGCCTTATTAACATAACCGCCATGATAACTGGCTATTGTTACACATGATATAAAGTGGCATAACCATTTTGCTATGTAGCGTGGTATGTTAGGTATGGGCATTACTGTCTGCCTTTTGTCTGTATCAGAAACATGGGGCCAGACCCAGGGTTAATTTCAATTCCCCAGCCTTTGGTAGCGTTACATGTAAATAGGTTTGGGATAGTCTGCTTCACAGGTGGGAACCTGTTCCAGAACATATGATCTTCTTGAGACACATATCTGTCTTGCCAACATGTGTTATTTATGTCACAAGCAAAATTTAAAACCTTGGATCTAGTGGATTTGTTGCTGTTCATTTTACAGATGTGCAAAAGGTCCATCAGAGCTAGATTCGAGGATGCCTTGTATAAACAGGCATAGAGATCACTTCTTAGTAACCATAGTAGGAGACTGAGTATAGCAATAGGGCTTTAAAGCAGTCCATATATGCTACAATGCATTTGTACCCTGGATTTTTCTGGTAAAGAACCTTTGTGGGCATTCTCTCTATTGCATATGTTTTGTCAGGTACATGTCAAAGGGGGCATTATACTCAATGATGAGCTTGATAAAATAATAAAGTGGCACTGTGACTTCAGCTTTGGACCTGGATGCACCATGCCCTTACTTATCAAGTTAAACACAGAATTATTTTCTTTACTTCCTTGGCCACATGTTGATCAAAGGCCAGATTACTGTATACATATATTTCAGATCCCTGACTACAGTGGGTCAACTCTTTAAGGGTGAATGTCTTATTGATATATTACATTCTGCTGAGTAGCAGTTTTCTCCCAAAAAGGCTACTATAATGGATTTCCTTTTGCCATTGAGCTTTAGTCTGTGATCACGGCACCCAGACATTTGTCTGTGTTAGACCCTCTTGTAAGATGTTTGTGTCATGGGGGATCTATGATAGCTCCCAATTTGCAGTCATCTGTGAATTTGGCCAGCCAAAGGCCCTTGACATGAGGCTTCACCTCTGAGAAGTAGATGCCAAATAGAAGTAGGCCCAACACAGAGCCATGAGGCACTCCGTTGGTGACTGGTCTCTTAGTGGAGGTGGTATTACCAAGCCTGACTTCATGGGTCCTGTCTGTGAGTCCTGAGGTACCCCGCTCATGGCTGGTATCTTATTGGAGGTGGTATTACCAATCCTAACTTTCTAGGTCCTGTCTGCAAGCCATCTGGCAATCCAATGAGTTATGTAGGGTTTTATGCCCAGTTTGTTGAGTTTGTCAACTATATCTGAGTGGGGTACTGTATTGAACTCCTTAGGTAGATCCATGTAGGTGGTATGCACTGTTGTCCTCCTCATCCATTGCCTTGGTGATCTTCTCAAAGAAGGCTACCAGGTTTAGTAGGCATGAACTTCCCTTGACAAAGCCAAACTGAGTTGGATCCAGTGTCTGAAGGTTGCCTATGTCTTTGTTGATCATTTCCATGATTATTCGTTCCACACTTTGCATATTAGACTAATCAGACTAATAAGTCTGTAGTTTCTGGGGTCAGTTGATGGTCCACCTTTGAGATGTGGGATAACCATTGCAGTTCCATTCATGAGGTACAAAGCCTGTTTGGGTCTACTTCACCTTGTCAAAGGCCTGACACATATTGAAGCCTGGATATTGTCGGCACCAAAATGTCAAAGCGGAAGTCGCCATCGAAGGCGTAAAACTGCCGTAAGGGGTTATATTTCCATTTACTGTAATGTAGTGCCATCCTCGAGCTGGTATATTTAAGTAATGGGGTGTGGTTGGTGGCAGGGGCTTGCCCCTGCATAGAGAAATTCTAGTTGCTTAGGGGTGTTTTTTGTGTGTGTGTGTTCGATTTTCTGGGATTTTACATTGTGTCGCATTATTACGCCTGCTTCTATGCAGCTCTGAGTTTTGATACATAATGCCTGCTCTTTTGAGGCTATATTTGAAAAGTGACTCAAGTGATCCTGACAGGTCATGTTTTAAGCTATTTAGGAAGTATCCTGGGATATTGTTGGGATCCACTGAGGCTGTGGTTTTGGCATTAGCGAGCACTGCCTGAACTTGTTCTCTGCTAATAACTGGAGGGATGTGCTAGTAGGTATTTCATGGGGAAAGGTGGGAGAGAGGGAGAGAGGCAATGGGGATGAAGTTTGAGCTGAATTTATCAACCAGCAAATTCACTGTGTCACTCTGCTCAGTGAAGGTGATGCCACTGACCACCAGTTTGGAACATTGATGTGTGCTGCCTTAAGGTTTTGGACATTAGCTGTAGAAGGCCTTGTCTATTGTTCCTTAGCCTGTAAGTTACTACCTACCTTGATGTTGCCACAATTGGCAATGTTGGGAGGCTTAATTAGTCCTTTTAGTTTCCTTTTAGTTTAATTAGAGAGTTCCTTATAATTATGGGAGTTACTCTTCCTGATTTTAAGGCTATGACTTTTTCCTTTGTATTATATACCCTATCAAGGCTAGGATTTTACCAAAGTGTTGTTTGGTTTTAGAGTTTGTTTTTGGCTTACTTCTAGTAGGTGCAGCAGTCTCTATACAGCCATTTACATGGTCATACATAGTCTCTGTATACAATTCCATGTCGGTTGCTGTGAACTCAGGGTTGGGAGGGGCAATGAATGTTAGCAAACTATCACTTAATATGATACAGTTGCTTTGGAATAGTTTCTAACTGTTACAGAATTTGCTGGGGTTGCTGAGTTGATTTTTACTTTGAAGGAGACAGCTTTGTGGTCTATCCTCACAAGTGAGGATGTGATACTGGGGGGTGATGTGTGCTCCCATATTGGTGAGTATGAGGTTCAGTATGTTTGAACCTCTGGTGGGTGTGTATTCTATCTAGCCAATAGTATTTATTTGTGTTAATAATGTCCAGGAATATTGTGCCTGCAAGTATGAGGCAGTATATGTTTCCTAGTCTATAGAGTAGTAGTTAAAGTCTCCCATGAATACAGTATTTGATTTAATGGTAAGTGTCTCCAGAAGTTCTAGGTATGAGCTAAAGAATTTTAGGGACATAGAGGGTGACCTATAACTTACTAGGATATGGTGTGGTGATTTGCATGTGGATAAATTCCAGGGCATCATCCTGTTTAACCAACCTAGAATCATGCTTGTTGCCAGTATAGACTGAGACACCTCCACCTTTTGTCCAGTATAGACTGATACACCTCCACCTTTTGTCCAGTATAGACTGAAACACCTCCACCTTTTGTCCAGTATAGGCTGAGACACCTCCACCTTTTGTCCAGTATAGCCTGAGACACCTCCACCTTTTGTCCAGTATAGACTGAGACACCTCCATCTTTTGTCCAGTATAGACTGAGACACCTCCATCTTTTGTCCAGTATAGACTGAGACACCTCCATCTTTTGTCCAGTATAGACTGAGACACCTCCACCTTTTGCCCAGTATAGACTTTTATTAAATGATGAGCGCTTTCACGCCATCCAGGGCACTTCTTCAGATCATTAAAACACATTGCAAAACACGTCATTATATACAAGATACAAAGTAACCACTTAGTTCATTCAAATAAAACGTGATTAAAGTAAGCTGTTTTAAGACTATGATACATAGTAAAGCACATCACAGTATGCAAGATACAAAGTAACCACTGAATTCATCTGAATAAAGCACATGATTAAAGGTGAGGTTTCAAGGGTACTGTTTCATTAAGACTGTATCCTTTGTCAGCTTGTAATAAGATGATGCACCTTAACTCACTTTTCTCATTTGTATCAGTTTAATCACCCATTCTCATTATTTTCTAGTAATTGCAACACCAAAAGACTGTATAGAACCATGAGTCATAATATGTTTCACTAGGGCTTTCTTATCATTAGATGTTCTGACCTTGTACACGTGTTCATTAATTCGCTCTCTCAGAGCGCGGTTACTTTTGCCTAAATAAAAAGAAGAACAGCTTTACATCTAGCTAAATAGAACAAGATCCTACTCAATCAGTTTGCATAAAAGGAAAATTAAACATTTTACTCGTAGAAGGATGAATAAAGAAAATAATGTTTCTTACAATATACATACACAAATTGCACAATCTGCAGCTATATTTGCCAACACATTGTAAAATCTGGCCAGTGGAAGAAGTATTACTCTTATAACATAACAAGAGCTTCAAAGATTTCTTATATGAAGCAAAATCTTGGTTCAACACCTTCTATTTTGTTAATGCTCTCATCAGCCGTCAAGATGGATCATTTTTTTCTAAAAACCTCACAAATGGCATTAATATCAGAAGAGGAGAAAAGAAAAATTCCTGTTCTATGAGAGAGAACATTGGTGGTATTATTAGTGGATACAACCTGAACCTCAGAAAATATGTTTTTTCTCTACCTTCTCTGTCAAAATTGTCAGGAGTTAAAAACCAGTTAAATTCATGAGTAGAATAATCTCTCTCTTTCAGTTCAGTCTTAAGCCCAGAGAGGATTTCCTACCAAAATGGAAAGGAATGTTTTTAGAACACCTAGTATGTTTATTCCACTCCTACATCCTTTACTTGAAGCTTTCTTGAAGTTTTGTGAATCAGACCTGACATTTGTGATAAATAATTTGGGCAATAATATAAGAAAAACTTTTTAAATCTTACCCATGATCAAGTTTTGGCAATTAAGGAGTTAAAGGACACGAATCCTTTAATTATTCATCCTGCTGACAAGGGAGGGACACTTGTCCACATGGACAAGGAATTCTATTTTAATAGTGTACATACCTTTTTATCACATACTCTTACATACTCTGAGATTCATAAGAAAGATTTAGATATTATTTATAAGCTATATAGTGATTTACATGATTGTCTAATGAGTAGATATATTAAAGGAGAATTGTATGACTTTTTGAGGATCGAACATCTACTTGTGCCAGTGTTATATGGACTTCCTAAAATACACAAGCAACCTTGACTACCACCAGTGAGACCCATAGTCTCAAGCAGGGGCTGGTTAACACACTCTATATCCATTTTTGTTGAAAAAATGCTTAGACCTGTTTCGGATAAAACTTCTACTGTCCTCAGAGATTCAAAGCCGTTTCTATAAACGTTATATGAATGCTCTCGAGATTTGCCACCATTTGATGATGTTTTAATGGTAACCTTGGACGTCCTTCCATTATTTACAGTAATACCGAATGACCTTGGTTTAGAATATACCAACTTGTATCTTATTAATAATAGTGATTATCCTATAGGAAATATTAATTTGATCTGCATGTTTGTTGAATTGATTTTATATAATAATGTATTTATATTTGATAACAAGTACTACCTCCAGAAATTGGGTGCCGCCATGGGCACTTATTGTGCCAAAAGTTATGCCAGTGTGGTATTGGCACATTGGGAAACCATTTAAGTACTGATAGGCAATGAGTTTTCTAAGTATATCAAATATTATAGATGGTTTGTTGATGATGTCTTTCTTTTATGGGTAGGTTCACATTCTAAACTATCAGAATTTATTGACTTGCTTAACTCTTCCACTACATTTCTGTCCGAATGGGGTCCAAATAGAGTGATGAAAAGTCAGCAAGCAAAGGAGAGTAGTAGTGTTGAAACAGAATTTATCCTCAAGTCTTGGTGAGTACCCTCGCGAGGTGGACTCCATTTTCATGAAATCTCACCACGGTGATACTGATATATAGACTGTATTTATATAGCATATATCATGGACATAAGTAGGTCAAAAATTAAAAGAGATTGCTGGGTACACAAGACCCAGGATAATGATGTGCCCAATCCTGGTAGGCGCACTGGTGCCAGGACTGGAAAAAATGACAGTGTAGAAACCTCAAAATATGGAAACATTCCTACAATGGGGCCAGGCCAGACCCAGGGGGAGGCCCCCCTGTTGTAGAAGGAAGTAGCAGTCCACAAAAATCACAAAAACTGATAGGCCAAAGAAAAGCCATAAAGATGATAATGTGGAGTATTGAGGTTAAGAAAGAAATTATGTATTGTTACTATTATGCAAAAATCCCAGAATTTCTAGACACAAGATATACAAAATGATTAAGAGAGAAATTAGAGGAAAGAAAAATACTTCCACAAGAAAAACTATCAGAAGCTTCAAATGAAAGTTTGCATTAATACAACAGATTTGTGAAAAAGAGTATATAGATCAAGAAACTTTGATCTGTTTAGAAAAAGAAGCATCTGAGGAAGTGCAAAAATATAAACAACAAAACCTAAAATATAAATAACAAAACCTAGTGATATTTGAAAAGTATAAGAAAGAAATATGGACATGGGAAAGAAAGAGACATTTGATATGGTGCAATATTTATGCAAAGTAGAAAGCCAAATTAATCAATATAAAGAAGGCAGCCCCAAAGATATTCAAAGAAAAATACAGGCAAAGGCATCCAGATATGGACAATTTTGCAATACAAAAATAATATTACAAAAATGGAATGTAGAAAAGAAGATTGGTAAACTAGAAGTTAAAAAAAATAGAAGTTGAAGTTATGGAGTGCCTGGGAAGTGAAGGATTTGGTGTAGAAAGTCTAACACAGGTTACATCACAGCATGATGTAGTGAGTCCCCAAAGTAAGGAAAAACAGGAAGATCAGGAGACATATGAAGAAGAAATATGGACATGGGAAAGAAAAAGAGATTTAATGTATAACAATGTATGCAAAGGAGAAAGCAAAACTAATCAATACAAAAAGAGCAGCACCAAGGATATTTGAAGTATAGTCACAACTTGCAGGAACTTCCCTTAGTCTGCTGTCTGTGCTCACTTTTGTTTGGGCCATCCACAAGCCTTGGGATTGCACCCCCCCACCTTCAGTTCTGAAGGAAAGTTTCAGCAAAAGCTCAAATCCGCCCTGGGAAATCTCAGCTTGGGCCATCCACAAGCCTCGGGATCATGTTCCCTCACCTTTGGTTCTGAAGCAAAGTTTCATCAAAAGCTAAAATCAGCCCTGGGAATTCTCAACATTTGTACACAAGCTTTCCTTTACAATTAATCATTAGTTTGCTCAGGCCATCCACAAGCCTTGGGATTGTGCCCCCCCACCTTCGGTTCTGAAGCAAGGTTTCAGCAAAAGCTCAAATCAGCCCTGGGGAAATCTCAACTTTTATACACAAGACTTTCTTTACAATTAATCATTAGATGAATGTCATTGAATTGTTTTTAACAATTTTCCCTTACTTTGTGACTATCATTGTGAGGTGAGCACAGCTGCATTGAGCTCCATTCAGCTTCCAACTTGGAGAGCTTTAATCAAGTTGGCCACTACGTAGCATCATACTCTACTAATTATATAAGATCCTTATTCCCTTGGTATGCAAACAGTTGAGCTCCAGTGTCTATGATTAAAACTATTCCAAAACAAAACTTTAGTTCAGTCCCAATTCCCTTAGTTCTACTCATCCTTAAAGAGCTTGTTAGCAATATTTGCTAATACACAAACAGCTACTGATTGTTTTTTGAGCTTTCTCATGCCTCAGGTGTAGCCCCTCTCCATTTGCCCTCAGTACACTCAGGCTCACTTTGCTCTTGTCCCACCCCCATTCCCACCCAACCCATACCATTTCCTTTATACCTAGCCATTAACGACCACTCTGCACCCTACTTCCCCTTCCTGTTCTCCACACAAACCATAACTAACCCCTCCCCTCTCTCACACTTCACTTGCAAACTATTACTTCTCCTTCCACTACCCACATTACTCCTACCCCCTACTCAAACATCATCTAAACAACATACTCTCACATACCTACCTGAAAAATAAACATATACTAACTCCCCAATCACCAATTTCAGTACTCAATCACTCAATACTCTTACCAATCATGCCTTTCTCTAATACCCTTTTTCTTGTACTACCTCCATTACTCCTCCTTCACTCTCTCACCTCACTTAATATCCAATTATCCCTCATTCTCAAAGTTCCTACAATACCTCATACTAGGGATATCTCACCTCCTTATCATTCATTTGCTATTTTTGCTTCTATCTTTTCTACTGAAACTCCGCTTCCTAAAATCAAAATTCCCTCCACCTACACCACATTCCCAAAAAAATAAAACAAAATATTTTATCTTTAGCTTATACAAATATAACTGCCACTGCTACCCTAATTTTCTTCTACTTGCAGGAGATATTCATCCCAATCCAAGACCCACTCAACACAACTCCACCTATAACTATAGTCCCACTAACCTGTGCATCTCTGCCCCCCCCAAACAAACAAATCTCCTTTTACTCAATAAACACTAGAAGTATATTAAACAAGGTTAGTGAATGTCATGCTTGGATCTCAAGCCACACCCCTGATGTCATCACCCTAACAGAGACTTGGCTAAAGCCCCAACACCATGACAAAGACTTTCTCCCTCCTGGCTGTAGTACACTGCGCCTTGACCGCCAAAAGAAAAAGGGTGGTGGTGTTGCCATTGTTTACTCTAACTACCTTACTCTGACAACTCCTAATAAAACTATCCCGTCCTTTTCCTCTGCTGAAATACTGGCAGCCAACCTTGTACTTAACACCCATATCACCATCACAATAGTAGCAATCTACATTACCCCGGGGAGGACATACCCCTGCTGGGACAGCCGACCTTGTACTTAATACCCAGATCACCATCACAGTAGTAGCAATCTACATTCCCCCGGGGGATAACTTACCCCTGCTGGGACAGCCGACCTTGTACTTTATACCCAGATCACAAGGGTGCCCGCAGGGAGGTGCAAGGGGGTGCACTTGCACCCCCCTGGAACCGTCTGGCCAAGAAATTAATTTAAATAAAAAAAGTTTTTTTTTAAAGGGTGTTCCTCTTTAAGAACGCCCTTTGCATCCTGTCTAGTCGCACAGACGCAACAGGTGTTTGCGACCTGTTTCCGTCTTCTGTGTCTGTGTGCTACTGATGGTTTATGTTTTTTTCTTTCGCGCCTACTGGAGATTTGACTTCAAGAGGACGTTCGGACTGCGCAAAGTGAAAGGTAGGTGTCTTGTAGCATTTTTAATGGACTTGCCACTGCGTGTCACACAAAACAAAACTCACGGTTTCCAGATGGCATATAATAAATAATGACAGTTGTCACTGCAATTCTGAATGCCTCCCACAAATTTAGACTTGTATGCAGTGAAGTGTATTACATAAATATAAAGTTAATTTGTGTATGTGGTTATACCTGAAATCACTAGATAAGTGCATTCCATGACTTGGGGTCTTGACATATTAGTCTGAGAAATGTTCTAGTACATTTCAGGCAGTGTCAGAGATAAGGTTTTAGCTGTTAAGTAACACCAGTAGTCCTATAAAGACATTTGGGTGCTCTGTGATATTCACTTCATAACAAACATGCACATTTCACATTTTTCAGGTTGGCAAACTTATATATCTGAACCATACCATTAGTTTGCATAAAATCAAATTCAGTGTTGTTTAGAAATTCTAATGACATATGTGTATTTTACTGATTCAGAACTCATGCATGTATTTGAGGTTTTGTTGTATGCTCTTTCTAACTGTTATTAGCTCAGGTATTAGTACAAAGCTAACTATCCACAAGTCGTATCCTGAATTTTTATGAGTTTCTTGAAATAGTACTGTCAGTTTGGACCATAGTGGCCTTCCAAAATCAACAAACTGCAACATCTGCAATGCAGTCAGTTTAAGACAGTAGGGCAGCAATCTCACTTCATAAAACTGTAGAATGAAGGTGGTTCAGGGACTTTTAATGGATGACGTGTAAAATCTAAAATATATATAACCATCTGTTTTAATAAGAGTATGTAGTAGTGTAACTTTCAGTTTTCTTCACAGTAGTAAAAAAAATGAAATCCATCAGAATACATACATTTAATTTCAGTAATTTCAAGCTTAAAGGCATGCCCATCTCTCCCTAAAGGTGGTGTGTGTGTATGTGTGTGTATATATATATATATATATATATATATATATATATATATATATATTCATGTCACCCAACTGTACAGAATTTTGCAGAATGTCTAGATTTTTGCCTCATATTTTTGGTCTGTTCTTCATAAAATTTGTGGGTTTTTTTCTGGTAAATTATTGAATATTGAAGTCACTACATAATACTAAATAAAGACAAGCATTTGAGTTGCAGACTTTATATCCTTCAGAAAATATGTAATAATGCAAAAGCTTTTATTCTAGCAACTTTTCTAAGTTTATAGGAACAATATTTAAATTCTGTCCATATTTTTGGGCCTTTGTCCCCCCTTTCTTTCTGGCTTTGTCCAGATTTCTTGCACTAAGAGGTTGAGAGGTATGTATATAATGTGTGTGTGTGTGTTTGTCTGTGTGTGTGTGTTTATACACTACATACACAATATAAATCACACAACTTCTTGATCTCGAGGTGAAAGTAAGAACCGACACAATGATCTTAAGTGCTTTAGTTCTTATTTAATATTAGAACTTTATCAGAAAACACAAATCACCCACTACCTACTATTTATTTAAATATATTATACTTCAATTTCAATTAAATATTTATATGAAGATTTACGGGGTACCCCTCAATTTTTTTATAAAAAAACTTAGTGTTTAAAAAAGTTTTTTTTTTTTGAAAAAGAAGAAATTAAACAGAATGTAATAAAAGGAGTAGAAAAGGGTATATATAATTGTGGTAAATGTTGAAAGTGTAAATATATTTGACTATGCAAACAATTTAAAGTAGAGCATTTAGATTTTTTAATAATAGTAAATAACAGGTTTGATTGCAATTTAAGTAATGTATATTTAGCTGTGTATGCCACATGTTTGAGTTATTATGTGGGTAAAACCATGAAATCCTTAGCAAACAGAATTGTAGAACATGTTTTAGCAATAAAGCATAACGGTAATAAAATTGCTTTAGCTAAGCATAGGTTGCCTTGCTCAGATTTTAAAAATTTAAAATTTTTAGTTCTTGAACAAGTGCCATATTCTATTGGCGATAATAATAATTTATTAGAAGTCAAAGAACTAAGATGGCAGCTGCGATTAACAGCTGACATATTTCCAGGGTTGAATGAAATTGTAAATATTAAATGCATTTTAAATTGGTCACGGTATGGAATGATGTCATAATTAATTTTCTAATGTGATTAACCACTACGCTCCCATGCTGAATGAACATCACAGCAAGAATGTCAGAAGTATAAGTGCAAGCATGTACTGAAACATAATGATGGCATGCATCAAAGTGCATAAAATGCATTTTGAAAACTATGGTTTAGGTTGCATTCACAGCACTAGTAGTGCCAGTGCATATCTCCGGATGTGCCACATGGTTTTGTTACTGAGTTGTAGCTGAATATGTGACAAGGATGCTTGAACCGGCTCTTTCTGAATAAATATATTTTAGATTTTATTTTTTTAGAATACCACGCTGCACTCAAGTTTAGAGATGGGTTAGTATTTGTAATAGTAAACTTTCAAAATATGAAATGTGGTGATGTTAGATCTGTTTATTTTATTAAACATAGGGTTTTGTTTACTTAGTAGTTGTTGCCTGACCCTGTTGAAGGTGAAGCTCCAGTAGGTGCATTGTAAAACCCATCTTGGCCAAATAAAGGTATTGATTGCTTCACCTCTGTGTTCCAGCTTCTGCCCATATGCAGTTGGTTAAATAGGAAATGGCAAATAGAATATTTTGCAGTACTTATCAGGAGAATTATGTTGTGCTGTTTGCATTGTTGTCACATCTTCAAGGACTGCTGATTTTTGCTGGTGATCTACCTTAATTGATAAGGAAGTCCCAAACAAATATTTTTTTGGAGAGTGGCTAGCATTACAAATCACAGGACGTCAGACCAAAGAGGGGGTGTTGTTGTTGTTGTTATTAACTGTTTTTAATTACTTCTTACTTTGAGGCAGAAGTCTGTTTTCTTAGTAGATTAATAGATATTTTAATGAAGTGTTGTATTGGTCGTATTCAGGATGGATTAACATTGCCTTCTGCAAGTAGTTTTGATTTAAGCATATTGCAAAGTAACTCCCAAACAGACAGTGTTCTTGTCACTACAGGATGTTTACTAAGGTGAGAGTATGCAAAGAACTACATATATAACGTTATCATGGAGAACATAACATTTACTAAGGTTTAAAAAGACATGGCTTACTAATTTACAAATATGCAGAGAGACATACACAGTATGTTTAACTGTTATGTTCTGGTGTGTATGCATTTTTATTATATGCTGGAGTCTTTATTGCTGCTTATTGAGAAAAGCTGTTTTCCAGACTTTAAAGGTTAGAAAGAGGTGTTTTATACCCTTCAAGGATTGTGACAAGTTCTGAGCAGTTTACAAATCATAAAGCATTATCTTCTTCCCCTGTCATACTGTATTTTTATTTAATTGTTTTATCAGTTAACATTAAGTAATGTGCATTCAGTTACAGAATAGTATAGTAAATTCACAGAGAGCCATTGTTTGGTTTCTCTTACATGATGTACTTTTCTTTTTTTTGAATCCACATAAAGGTCAGATTTTTTTTTTTTATTTTACATTTGTTTACCGGGGAGGTCCGACTGGACAAAGCTGTCCATTTTCAGCAGAGGCCCAGGGAGAAAAGCTCCAGAACAATTGCTAACATACTATACATAAGATATTTACGTGAGCATTGTGGTTTACACAGTTATAAAATATAGCAGATATATGATTGCATAAGATATTTACATAAGCATAATGGTTTAGACATACAATTAAAAGTATAGTAGGTAGTAACATATGATTGTTCATACAGTATGTTTAGTAGAGATAATGTTGAAGATGTACTAAATATAAGACAAGAAAGGAAAAAAACTAAAAAAACACTGGCCAGATTGTCAAAGCAGGAGAATATAAACAAGTTCATGTGAGGTTCACTGACATTTTAAGGGAAACTGTGAAGACTGTGCATAAAACATATATTCCTATCCATAATTCATACCTCAGTCTCAACCTCTTAGAGCAAAAAATCTGGACAAAGCCTAAAATGATGGGGGAATAAGTAGTGACAGATTTTAAATATTGCTCTTACAAACTTAGAAAGTTGATAGAATAATAGGTTTTGCATTAGCCTGAAATTTCTGAAGGATGTGGACTCTTCATCTTAAATGTTTATCATTATTTAATGACTTCAATCCTCAGCTATTTGCCAGAAAAGTACAGATTTTAGGAAAAACACAAAAAATATGAGGCAAAAATCTGGACATTCTGCGAAAATCTGTTCAGTTGAGAGGTATAATGGTGCTTACTGCAGTATTAAGTTTTCTTTGCATAAACATGTACAAAAGCAAAAATCAGCTAGTTTTATGTATTTATTTTTTGTTGTTGTCCAGGTTGGCATGATGCACATGTTAATCATTACTGTAGCTGAAACGCATCAGAAAATGTTTTTTTTTTTTAATCCCATACCTGACACTTTTTTTTGTTTGTTTTTGTTCAGTAACATCATTGATAGAAGATCTGCAAGATATTGACTAAAAAGTTAGTAGTAGCCCATTGGATTCTTTAGGTTGTGTTATAACTTCAAAGTCAATGCATCAGACAAGAAGTGATCATTCAGCTATAGTAGCAATATGATATAGTTCATTACTGACAGCAATTCGTTTTCAGAATTCTTCACGTTGTAGGTTTTGCATCATTTTAAGATGCAGATAAAATAAGTTGAACTGAGCAGTGTTAATGGTGGAAAAGCAAGACATCAGTGAAGAAACTAATGAGTCAAGATAGGGAATATAAATACTTGTTCTGTAATAACTCTCAAAATCCACGCCTACTGTGTTTGCTCGGTGTGTCGACTGCAAATCCTTGACAACACTAACTCAATACTAAATTTATCTGCTAGTGATCTTGCCTTACTGAGAATGTCATTCCTAAAGTGTTCTTCAGCATGCTCCTTGAATATTTCAATGAGTCTGTTGATGTGTTGTTGAGCCTCTACTATATCAAGTTGAACAGACTGAAACATCTGGGCAACAGGCTCAAGAACTGATGAGTAATTTGCAATAATGAAGAGAAAAATAAGAAACGTGCACGAAGAGGAAGCGCTGAGTAACATATGTGCATTTTGTCTGGTTTCACCAGTAGGGCTCTTCTGAAGATCAGCCAATCAAATATTTTCTCAAAGTTCTGACTAAGCACACAAATGGATTTATATTACTCAGTCCATCATGTCTCACACAGAAGTGGTATATTTGGTGCCAATGCTCATCATTTTGGACTGTCACAAAAAAAAAATAATAATCTTCTTGATAACACCAACAGCACTACTTATTTCAGGAACATCATTCAGATCATTGACTACAAGGTTTAGTCTGTGAGACGCGCAGTGGATAAAGGCTGTTTTTGGATACTTTTCATGAATCTTTGCCTGACCACCATTCTGGATGCTTGCCATTATGGAGCACCCGTCATAGCCTGTCTGAGTAATTTTTCCAGGTCTAGATCACACTTTATGCATTCACTGACAATGACATTTGATACAGACTGTGCATCTCTCACAACAATGGGAACAAAAACCTCAAACTCTTCTCGGATACAATCATCATCAACAAACCAACTAGTGATGAAACTGCCTTGCAACCCACGGTGAAGTGACTGAGGAAATAATACACAAGTTAAGCAGAGTGGGCCTTTCAAGAGAGGAGAAAATGCAAGCCATGGTGAGTTCTGAGACAACCAACTATATCTGAATATAGTTGTTAATAAATAATGACATGCATTTCAGTTTCAGACTTCATATTATTCAAAAAAATTAATTCTAACATAAATCCTTTTATTCTATCAACTTTCTAATGTGTCCCTAGTTTTGGGCCTTTATCCCCAACATTATAACAGGCTTTGTCCAGATTTCTTGGGCTAACAGACTGAGAGGTATGGTTTGTATGTGTGTCTGTATGTATGTATAAGAAGGAGGAAGCATATCCCTCAGCTGTCCAGGTTTTTGGAGAATGTCCAGATTTTGCCCCATATTCCTCATAAAAAGCATTGAAGTTGCTAAAAAATGACAGACATTTGAGTTTTAGATGTCATATCCTTTAGAAAAATGCATACTAAAATAAATCCTGTTATTCTAGCAATGTTCTAAGTTCATGAGGGCAATATTTATAATCTGCTCCTATTTACTTTGGGCTTTGTCCAGATTTCTTGCACTTAGAGGTTGAGGTGTGTGTTAAAGAGAGTGAAATGCCCTAGAGTTAGCAGGTGGAATTTATTTTCAAGTGCATTTTCAAGGAATTGTGAGCTTCAAGGGAAGAAAGTTTTACTGCTGTTCATGCTAAGCCTGCTTAAATGTGCAACTGTTTTGTTTAGCAAATGGTATCACTATTGTGGTATAGAATTTTTAAAGCAGCACAGCAGGTAGCATACTTGCATCTTGATACAGAGGGCTGTAGGTTCTACTCCCACAACATGTAGATTTGTATTTTAAGGGGGTGTATGTCCTCCTTTGGATGAGATGCCTAATAACTATTAACTTGTTTTTCAGCTTGCCACCCATTCCCTATTGCAATATACCAGCTTACCATTTTTTTAATATAACATAGGCAATTTATTTTTCAAGGGCAGCTGGCAGTGAATTTGTAGATGAAACACTGAAATATAAAGTTGTTTTCTAGCAACAACCTCTTCACTGGTTTCAGATCTCTTTAATGTGGAATTATTCAGATGAGTTTTACTTCTGCAAAGATTCTGCATATTGACTGATATTGGTGGATTGTATGACAGAAGTTTGAGTAGAGTGTCCCTTTATGGTTAAAATGTTCTGAACTGGGCAGGTTGTCATTATTGTTTCATATGATTTGTTTCATTGCTTAAAGGAAACATGTTCAGAACTATAAATTTAAAACACACTCTAACAAGTGGTGCTGTATTATACAAGGGATATAATTCAATTATTATATAGGATAATTAATACAGTCAGGAAGGTGAATCAAATAACTTTTGCATGGTTCTAAAAATGTGTACAGGGAGTCTATGATTTGAAAACAGCCCAAAGGTAAACTTACCCTGCCACTGGCCAGATGCATTTTCTTTGAATGCGGGATTCAATGTTGTTTCGGTGAGTGTAGGTTTCAAAGGTAGAGAAGTTTTAATGCTAAGTCTCTTTTCATTGTAAGACTATTGCTTTGTTTAGGTTTAGTAAATGTCTATCAGTGTTTGTGCTATAAAATTTGAAGTAAAAGTTGTAAATGAAATCCAAATATCTGTAATCATTGTAGAAGTAAAGTATAAAACAGTATGCACACTGAGAGATTTGAACAGTGTCTATGACAAATGGGGAAAAATAGCCAAGTATTGGGACACTGGAATGGCTGCGTGGGCAGGGTCGGGGGTGGGGCTGAGTGGGCATGGGCAGCAGAGGGGTGGGGCTGTGTGGGCGGGGCTTGGGTTTGCACCCCTCTGCAAAAAATCCTGCGGGCTCCCTTGCCAGATCACCATCACAATAGTAGCAATCTACATTACCCCAGGGGATAACATACCCTTGCTGGGACAGTCAAACTTGTACTTAATACCCAGATCACCATCACAGTAGTAGCAATCTACATTCCCCCGGGGGATAACTTACCCCTGCTGGGACAGCCGACCTTGTACTTAATACCCAGATCACCATCACAATAGTAGCAATCAACATTACCCCGGGGGATAACATACCCCTGCTGGGACAGTCAACCTTGTACTTAATACCCAGATCACCATCACAGTAGTAGCAATCTACATTCCCCCGGGGGATAACTTACCCCTGCTGGGGCAGCCAACCTTGTACTTAACACCCATATCACTATCACAATAACAGCAATCTACATTACCCCAGGGATAACTTACCCCTGCTGGGACAGCCAACCTTGTACTTAATACCCAGATCACCATTACAGTAGTAGCAATCTACATTCCCCCAGGGGATAACTTACCCCTGCTGGGACAGCCAACCTTGTACTTAATACCCAGATCACCATCACAGTAGTAGCAATCTACATTCCCCCGGGGGGGGGTAACTTACCCCTGCTGGGACACATACTCTCATACTTATCTCAACATATTCCTAATGACACCATTATTCTTGGTGATGTCAATGTTAACTGGTCAACTCTCTGTACCCTGAATTCTTCCTTACACATTAACTTGTACAGCTTTACTCAACTTATCACTTATGCCACCCATACCAATAACTCTCATACACACAGCACCCTTATCGACTGGATTCTAGTCTCTCATCCCTCTAAATATCACAATCCTGAAACCCTTCCCAATACACTAAGTGATCACTCCCCAATAAAAGTACTTAGATATATCCCTCACTTTACTAAACAGCATAGATTCATCACATACCGCAAGCTTAACTTCCACCCAGACACCTTTAAATCTCTTCTCTCTAAAGTTAACTGTAATTTCCTTACACAACTCCTCTTTGACAATGCTGTCCCGTCTTTCAGCTCCACCTTTCTCAGTATTCTTGACTCACTTGCCCCACTTCGCACAGTCCATATTAAATCTAATATATCTCCATGGATATCAAATTCCACCCACATCCTAATGAAAAATAGAGACAGAGCATGGAAAACATGGACCAAAACAAAGCTCCCTGCAGTCTTGCTAAAATACAAAGAACTTAGAAATCAGACAAAAAGTGTATTAATAAAGATAAAAGAGACTTGTACTATAATCCACTCTCAGCCTTGAAATGTAACCCTAAAAAAATTTGGAACTCATTAAATCACATACTACATCCTGGTGGTCCCTGCTCCTCCAATCCTTGACCTGATAAGACCCCCAAAGATACCACCTCTACCTTCAACACATATTTCATTGACTCTATATCCAAACTATTTCACCCCAGTGCCAACTCATCTACCTTTAATAATATTTCAAATCACTCAAATTCCACTATACGCTCATCAAATTCTTTTTCCCTCAAACCTGTACTCACTAGCTGCATCAAATCCCTACTCTCTAAACTCAAACTTTGCTCATCTTCTATCCACAACATTCCTTCCCTTTTCCTTCAGTTAGCTGATGACTGTCTCACTCATCCTGTATCTATCTTAATCAACCACTCCATTTCAGAGTCCAAAGTCCCTTCTATATGGAAGCAATTCTTCACTCTAGCAATACAAAAAGGAGGTAACTTATCAGACATCACTAATTTTAGACCAACTGCCATCCTCTTTCCTCTCTCTAAAGTTCTAGAAAAATGCATACATAAACAAGTTATGCACTACCTTCTCTCTGAAAATCTCCTCACACCTACTCAACATGGCTTTAGACCAAAGCATAGTACTACTGCTGGGTTTCTATCAGTATGTCGGACCAGACTCGGTCGAATGCTGCTTATGTCGACCCACGTCTGCGAAAGTTGACAATGCCAAATCTCGACATTGCCGAATTATGTCTCGAATGCAACCATGGACTGGGCTTTAACATGGGTCAAGACAGAGGCAAGATTTGTACTTCAACAATGTTGGGTTCGACATTGTCACCATTCCACCCCCTACCTTTCGTTGAAGTGGATTCACTCACTGACAGATCTCAAGCAGTGAAGTAGCAATCTGCACTCTCCCCTCCTCTCCCAGTTAAAATGGGTGTCTCTCTGGATTCTATCCTTGGTCCACTACTTTTCATCATCTTCACTAATCTTTTTTATTCTTCCTGTCCTCAGTCATCACTGGTCCAATACTCTGATGACTCTACTGTCATCTCTATTGCTGACTCTCCCTTCAAACTCATCTCTACAACACGAACTTCCTTTAACTCAGTAGAAAACTGGCTCTCAGCTAACCAGCTTATCCTTAACCCCCAAAAAACTAAGCTACCCCTTTTTCTTCCTAAAAACTACAATCACATTAAATACACTTTCACAATCCTGCACCTCAATAACACACATCAAGGTGGAAACTAGCACTAAACTCCTTGGTGTCATCATTGATGACCAACTTAAATTTGATCTACACATTAACAACTGTATCAAGAAAACTCATCAGAAACTAGGGCTCTTCTAACGCAACAAAAAGTTTCTCATCAGTGAAGCTAATGTAACTCTCTCTTATGCCTATCTCCTACTCAGTCTATTATATGGCTCTCAAATTCTTACTTGCCTCAACTTCACACTCCTTGCCAAACTTGAATCTACCTACAACAAGATAGCCAAATTTGCAGCCCATCAAACATACAAGTCACATCACTGTCTGTCACTCAAACACCTTAACTGGCTAGAACTACCTCACCAGCTTCTTCTCCCTCAACTCCAGATCATCCACTCTATCCTTTATCAGCCTTCTTACTGTCCTACCCTATCATCTGTCATCTCCCACTATTCACCTGCTACATCCCTCCAGAGCTCTAACCTAGATTTGCTACAAATCCCTAAACCTAAAACTACAAAAGGATATATTCTTTATAGCTATAATCCTTCCAAGGTCCTTCCAATGTCTGGAACAAACTCCCACTAGAGATGAGGTCACTCAAGGAACTTAGTCAATTCAAGCTAGCCACTAAAGAATACCTGTTAAGCCAATGGACCTGCCTCTGTACCCACCCCCTTAAACAGCTTATCAACCCTAACTACACACCTCTATCTGCTCCAAAATTATGTCACTTTCTTTAACTATCTAGACCTTGTCTCACACTTGACTTCTCTATCCTAGCCACTTTACATACATTCTTATCTGCATAATGTAAGATTTTACGTCTGGTGACAAAACTATTGTTAGTCCTTCTAAATGATGTAGGATTCTAAATCTGACAGACATGACAATTTGTTTACTGTAGTAAATCCTTGTTTTTCATGTATATGTTGCTTTGAATATTTTCTGTAAACCAGTTGTTGATTGTTTACTTATTTATGTAAATGATAATCTGTAGAACATGTGGAGCTTTTCTCACCAGGCCACCACTGAAAAAGGGCTACTTAGCTCAGTCAGATAAACCCGATCAACAAATGCAAAATAATAAATAACAGATAAACCCAATCAACAAATGTAAAATAATTAATAAATAAATAAATAAATAAATAAATAAATAAATAAAGAGAAATACAGGCAAAGGAATCCGGACATATAAAACTTTACAATACAAAAAATAAGAAGACAAAGAGGTAAAGTAGAAAAGGAGATTAGTAATGGAGAAGTTAATGAAATAGAAACAGAGGTTATGGAGCACCTGTAAAGTAAAGGATTCAGTGTAGAAAACTGAATGCAGAAAGCACCACAACATGATAGAGCAATGGATATCCAAATCAAGGGGAAACCAGTGGAATGGGAAGTAATTGGTCAGGTGCCATATCAGGATATTTTGGAGCCTTCCACAGGAGACCACTATAAACTGTCCCTTGAAGCAAGACAGCAAGGAAAGGAACAGGAAACTGTGGAAACTCTGATGCAGTCAATGTTGAGGAGTGATAGGCCAGTGAGTTCCCATATGACAGAGCAATGGATGGCGCAGGATGAAATTGAAGAGAATGTGTCACAGGAAGATGCTATAGAACTTTCTATAGAATGCCTGCAGGAAATGGAAAACAAGGAATGTGCCCTCAGTTTGAAAGAAAATGAGCTAAGAAAAGAGTTGCTTGATTTAATAGACATAGACAGATATAGCAAGAGCAATGAAAGAAATAGACTGCAGAAGGTCAATAAAACCCAAAAAGTCAGAAGTCTGATAAAACAAATGAACAAAGCAATTAGGACTGTCCATAGAGATCCATGTAATATAACAGAAGTAAACAGGATATATTACTGTACTGCTAAATTAATAACTGATAAAGTTCTACCACCAGAATGCAGGGTAGTGAAGGAAAGGAAGGGGAGAAACTGAATACCATCATGGAAGTATCAAATAGAGAAAACTGTAAAGAAGTTAAGACAAGAAGTGTCACTGTTAGAAGACTATAGGTTCATAGTTCATAGTTTAGTACTAAGCTAACTGCCCTTGCAAGCCATTTTAAGCTTAGCCAATTATCCCTTGTGGGATTCAAACCCTGCACCTTATGTTTCCAAGGCAAACACCTTAACCATTAGGCCACCCACCCAACGAAAAGTGAACAGATCAGCAAAAATACTAAGAAAGATAGATGTAATAAAGCAATGTGCAGTATTAGAATAGACCAGGATCTATCATGCACTATCGCAAATAACAAACTAAAAATTTCACTACAGGTGGAAAAACTGTGAAGAGACACATATAAATATAAAGGAAAAGTACAAAATACAGAATTTATTGATGACCCAAAAAAGTTTTATAGAGAATTGGGAAACAAGGTAAAAGGAATTGAAAGACTACCAAAAAAAGGGAAAATAGATACATTTTGGAGAAGTATCTATGAAGATCCTGTGGAACATAACAAAGATGCTAAATTGATAGAAGAATTAAAAGAAAGAATAAGAAGTGTAAAGGTGCAGGATATGAAATGGGATGAAGTAACAGCCACAGAGATTGAAACAACGTTAAGAAAAGCCTCTAACTGGAAAACCCCAGGCCCAGATACAGTACCTAACTTTTGGTTAAGTAATAGCATCTTTGCATGAAGATTTAGCCATGAGTAAGAACTATTTATATATATGATCACCCCGAACAGACACCATCCTGGCTAACAACAGGCAAAACAATGCTCCTACTTAAAAGTGAACCTGCAAGCTACCCTAAACATTATAGATCAATAACTTTCCTTCCGATGACATATAAACTATACATGGGAATTGATGCTGACAGAGTTTACAGTCATTTAGAAGAAAACTCAATTATGGCAGCAGAACAAAAGGGCAATAAAAGAAAGTCAAATGGAACAAAGGATAATTTTTTTGTTAAATAAAGTCATACTGGAGAACTGTAGAAAGGGGAAGAATTTAAGTATGGCATGGATTTACTATAAAAATATTTGATAGTATCCCACATTCATGGATAAAATCGTGCTTAAAAATGTATAGGATACACCCTACACTGATCAACTACATTACAGTGACTATGAAACAGTGGCAGACCCCTGTGCAATTAAGCCATGATAAAGGACAGATTATTTTACTAGGGATAAAAATTTAAAAGGGGATATTTCAGGGTGACTCTCTGTCACCGCTGCTACTCTGCCTTGCCATTAACCCATTAAGCTGTTTACTTAACAGCTTAGGCCATGGCTATAATTTGGCTCCTAGAAAACAACAAAGTGCAAAGACTTCTCATCTTCTGTTTGTCAATAATTGAAAACTGTATTGCTCATCAGATGAGGAACTGAAAGCACAGCTGCAGGTTGTCAAAACTTTTTCGGATGATATAATAATGTCATTTGGTCTTGATAAGTGTGCAACCTTTAAAGAAGGAAAACTGCAGCACCAGGAAAACATCAGTTTGGGACAAGAATGTGATATAAAAGAACTTGAGCTGGAGGGAGTGTATAAATATTTAGGAATTGATGAAGGATCAGCAATAAAACATGACCAAATGTGAATAAAACTTAGTAAGCAATACTTTAGAAGACTTTAATTCTGAAAACCGAGTTGACATCTAGGAACAAAATCCAAGATATAAACCAATTTACTCTGCCTGTCCTAACTTACAGTTTTGGAGTGATTGGCTGATCCCAAAACATGTTGGATAGATTAGATAGGAAAACAAGGAGGATGCTTCACACTCACCAAATGATTTATAAAAATCACTGTATACCAAGATTATATATTCCCCGTTCCAATGGAGGGATGGGCCTCCTTGAAACTGATTACACGTATATATCTGCAGTCTTGGGACTCCACACATATCTGCTGACGTCACAAGACTCAAACATAGTTAAAGTTTTGAAACATGAGGAAAATAAATCTAAGATGACTTCTCTGCTTAGTTTAGCAGAAGCATCAAGTGGGAATGGAAATCAAACCAGAAGTAGATAAAAATCAGGTAGCAACTGAATGTGCCAAAAAACAAAATTAAGAATATAAGGTGAAGGATCAGATGAGAATGCAAAAAATGTGAAAAAAGCATAAATATAGTTGCAAGTATAGAAAACTTCTGGAAGAACCTCATGGTGATCAGGAATGAAAGCAGGAATGGTTAAGGAGAGGCACATTTAAACCAAGAGATGAAAGGTTAATATTGGTAGCCCAAGACAGTGGCTACGTACACACTGGTTTACAAAGTCCATTGAACATGTGGGAGAAACAGACAAATTTAGGTTTTGTAAAACCAAATTGGAAACAGTCGCACATCTCATTGCTGGTTGTGACATACTAATGGCAGAAAGACTGTATACTGAAAGGCATAATAATGTGGCAAGACTGCTGCACTGTGGATTGTGCAAACATTTTGGTATTGAAGTGGCTGAAAAACACTGGAAACATGAGCCACAAAGCATTATAGAAAATAATGAAGTTTATATCACATGAGATCACCCAATACCAACAGTTCAAAAGATAGGTGCTAGAAAACCGGATATAGTGGTCCAAGAAAAGAAGACAAAAGTAGCATTGATCAGTGAAATCGCTACACCCAGTGACTGCACTGTCTTGCATACAGAGATACACAAAGTCATAAAATATCAGGATCTGCAGGCAGAAATGAGAGCAACGTGAAAGAAACATACCCAAATAGTTCCAATAGTAGTAGGAGCAATGGATCTTATAAAAAAGAATCTACAATTGCATTTAGATATGTTACCAATCCATGTAACTCTGTACGGATTGCAGAAAGAGTCATTACTGGGCACATTGTGGGTGCTGCAAAGAGCACTTTTGGCTGACATCAAAGACTGAAACAATACTAATTTCATAAACTGTAATTCTACTTTGACTTAGGAATGGGGTCCATTCCCGTCATAGTATTAGAAACTGAAAAGATTTGGAGAAATAAAAAAGAAAGATTAATTTGATCTGCACGTTTGTTGAATTGATTTTAAATAATGATGTATTTATATGTGATGACAAGTACTACCTTCAGAAATTGGGTGCCTCCATGGGCACTTCTTGCACCAAAAGTTATGCCAGTGTGGTATTGGCACATTGGGAAACCATTCAAGTACTGATAGGCAATGCGTTTCCTAAGTACATCAAATATTATAAATGGTTTGTTGATGATGTCTTTCTTCTATGGGTAGGTTCACATTCTAAACTATCATAATTTATTGACTTGCTTAACTTTTCCACTTCATTTCTGTCTATCACTATGAATTTATCGGACCATGAAATAGATTTTCTGGATGTCTGGGTTTATAGAACTTCAGGTGATCAGTTTACCTCCTGTTTATATAGGAAGTCATGTAGGAGGAACCATATTCTAGCAAGAAATACTATGCATCCGGGTTATATTTACTGCAATATTATGAAAGGCCAAAGGATGAGGATGTTCAGGTTGAACCATGAGGATACTACATCTAAGAAAGCCCTCTCTGGGCTTAAGACAGAACTGAAAAAGAGAGGTTATTCTAGTCATGAGGTTAACCAGTTTTTGACTCCTGGCAATTTTGACAGAGAAGGTAGGGCAAAACTGTATTTTTCTGAGTTCCAGGTTGTATCCATTAATAACAGTGCTAATGTTCACTCTCACAGAACTGGAATTTCTCTTTTCTACTCTTCTGATGTTAATGCTATTTGTGAGATTTTTAGAAAAAATTGGTCCATCTTGATGACTGACGAGAATGTTAAGAAAATAGTAGGTGCTGAACCAAGATTTTCCTTCAAAAATAAAAAAAATATTTGAAGCACTTGTTATGCTATAAGAATAATGCTTCCTCTACTGGCCAGATTTCTCAAAGTGCTGGCACATATAGCTTCAGGACGTGCAGTTTTTGTATGTATATTGACAGACAGATAAATAAAAAAATTAGCGTTCCTTTTATGCAAACTGAGTAGGAACTTGGTCTATTGAGCTAGATGTAAAGCTTGCTTTTCTTTTTATGTAAGCAAAACTAATAGCTCTCTGAGAGAGCGGATTCATGAACATGTGGATGAGATCAGAACATCTAATGATAAGAATGCCCTAGCGAAACACATTTTGACTCACAGTTCTACACATTCTTTTGTTTTTTGGTGCTACAATTACTATCAAATAATATGAGAATTGGTAATGTAATTAATAAGACTGAAGAAAGTGAGTTAAGATGAATCATCTTATTACAAGCTAACAAAAGATGCGGTCTTAATGAATCTGTAACCTTGAAACCTCACCTTAAATCACATGCTTTATTCTGATGAATTTAGTGGTTACTTTGTATTTTGTATACTGTGATGTGCTTTACTATGTATCATAGTCTTAAAACAGCTTACTTTAACCATGTGTTTTATTTGAATGAACTAAGTGGTTACTTTGTATCTTATATATAATGAAGTGTTTTACTTTATGTTTTAAAGATCTGCAGAAGTGCTCTGGGTGGAGTGAAAGTGCTCATCATTTAACAAAAGTCTTCATATATTTCAGCCATGTATTTGAGTCCTTTCTTGTGTGTTTTGGATATTTTGTTTGGTTCACAACATGAAGACACTATGGTCCATACCCTGGTGAATTGCTGTTAATTTATGATAGAATCATACTGGTACCAATGATGTAATGACTTGAGTGTGTGTGTGTAACCTGGCAGATCCTGACTCCAGATAAGCTACTAACCATTATCTTCTCCCTAAGTCTGGTGAGAGGGCATCTCTGTGTCATACAGTGGTGTCCCCATATGTGACAAGAGTCCTAGGTAATGTGTTTGCTTGCCTTATGAGCTTTGCTGTTGGGGTTCCACTGGGTGTAGGCATATGTGTGGTGTTTGGTGTTGCTTTTGGTGAGTGCTTTAAAGATTGCTGAGGATAGAAATTGCTGTTTATAGGCTTAGGAGGTCTTTGAGGTTTTGGAATATTGCTTTTTAGTGCTTCAATATAAGCTGGTCTGTGTGTGTGATATATGTAGTGTGGGTGTTCTTGACAGCCTTGTTTGTATGCAAGAATTTTGCCTCTAGTTAGAGTTTAAGAAGTAGTTCTGCCTGATTAAGGACATCAGCAAGGACAGCAAACCTTGTGTTGGTTTTCAGTCACATTGACATGGATATTAGGATGCACATGTGATATTGGGATGTACATGTGATATTGGGATGTACATGTGATATTGGGATGTACATGTGATACTGGGATGTATATGTAAATAGAAACACAGGACACTGGCATTGCACTGGACCATTTGCCTGTGGTTTTGAGAGAGTAACCATGTACAATAGAAATCTTGTAAAGGACATGCTTGGGGGGGCATGGGGGTGTGTGTTTCCAGGGCTCCATGTTGAAACATGGCTACAATATGTAATTGGTAGTGAGAGAGCAATGCATAGCACTAAGTGTGGCTGATCAACATATGCATAAAGTGGTGTAGGAGCCTGTGCCCATGGGTACAGTACAGTACAGACATCACCAAAGTACCTTATTGAGGCTCAGAAGTTTTTGGTGTCACCCACCAAGGAGGGAGAAAGACCTCTTGTACCTAGCATGGCTTGGATGTGAGAACTGGGCTGGCATCAACCACCCGTGGATCAGCTGGAGAAGCATCAGGTTAGTAATGCCCATTGCAGCACATTATAGCACACTCTACTCCATCTGAAGGGAAGGATTTACAAAGACACATTTGCATGCCTGTTTTCTGGGTTTCATCATTTGCATGCATTCTGGGATTCATTTGCATGGAGTTCCTCATTTTCATGTCTATGCACTCATAACCATGGTCTGTATGCCCTGCTGTTTTGACCCTTACACAGTTGGGCACATTCTGCACATTGCTGCTACCCATGCTGACTTTTGCTGGGGTCTATATTAGAACATCGAAATTTCACAATTTCAAATGTTCTAACATCGACCCCTATTCAGCGAACGCTGAAAATAGTGAAATGACAGAAAAACTAATTTTTTCCTAGGGAAAGAATTTGGTTGTCCATTTCTGTCATTTCACTATTTTCAGCGCTGTGGTGGAAAGTTACGGGTCGGGTTCAGGTAAGTGCGCGATTGTGCGCGGGTTAGGTGAGTTAGGGTCAGGGCGCGAGTTAGGTATGTGTGTGATTGTGTGGACGTGAGGGTTAGGGCAGGTTAGGTGAGTTAGGGTTAGGGCGCGGGTTAGGTATGTGTGCGATTGTGTGGACATGAAGGCTAGGGCGGGTTAGGTGAGTTAGGGTTAGGGGGCGGGTGAGGTGAGTGTGCGATAGTGACAGAACTTAGGGTTAGGGTTTGGGTTAAGATAAGTGGATAGTTAGTGGTGTTTGTACAGTTTAGTGTAGGTTAGCTGTAAGATTTTAGGTGTATGTGTGTGGATTGCTGTTTGATGTGCTTGTGTTGTGTGTATGTGTTTCGGAACAGCAAATTTTTTCTCTAGGAAAAAATTTGCTTTTTTGCATGTTCGATGTTGTCAGGGTTCAATGAAAAGGGGTCAATGTTAGAACATTTGAAATTGTGAAATTTCGATGTTCTAATATAGACCCCTTGTATTGTGTAATGCACTAAATGTCTATAAATGCCTGCTGTAGTTTTCCTAAAGTTTGAAATTTATATGTAATACCTCAAAACTGAAAATATTTATGTCTGTCGTTCTGTGGTATTCTGGAAAAAAATAAAGCTCACTGATGTTTGGAAAGGATCTAATTATTCAATGCATGATGATCTAAACAAAAACAATCACTATCACTAGACATGATTTTGGGTCTAAGTATTTCTGATGTGGTGGAAAAATCCCAAAAACTATTTATGTTTGATTTAGAGAATATTATTTCAATATAACCTTTGTTTAAGGAGTGGGTATGAGTTTTGCATGAATTATTTACAAATTAGTCTAACCAAAGCAAGTTAAATTTTTTAACTTAACTGGTAGCAACTGAAGGAAGGTCTAAAAGAGACAAACATGCCAATGAAGCAATCAGGCTTGTTTTGGAGAACTGGCAGAGAAAACATGTTTATCAGAGGCCTTTGCAGAAGAACCTATCTCACAGCACATAATTTGCTGTTGATATAATTTTCTACAGATGGACTAACATGCGTGTTTTCCTAGAAGTGCGTATTGCAAGAAAAATAAATAAAAGTGCCTAAAGGTCAGTACATTTTCAGCACACAGCCAGCTCTAGCTTTATTTTTTATAATTTCATATAATTTATTAAAAATGATGGTGAAGGAATTTGTGTGATCCCATTATATGTTTTTCCTGAATGTTATTCCCCTGGTAACAGGTATTCTTATGAGCACTGCTATCAGTATATCTGCTACAGCCAGAGAATATTGCATGCTTCATTGTGCATGGGCTAAAGTGTATAATGCAAGATATCGGATTTACTGAACCCGGAAAACACTGTGTGCTTCACTGTGCATGGAGATGAGTGTATCCTACAAGGGATCATCTTTACTACACCTGGACATCATTGTGTGGTTCATTGTTTATGCAATGAGGTGAGTATTACAGGGGATCACTTGCACTACACACGAGGAGCAGTGTACTTTGCTATACAAAGCCACAATTATGTACCACTGAACATCACATCTGCTGCACCTGGAGAACACTATATGATCTGATGTTGTCAATTTTCATTTTTTCCTTAACTGATTGGTTCAGATCCAATCTGTCAGATCTGACTTGGCAGTTGCAAAAGGTCATGGCAACTTAGAACTGTCAAGCTTCTCTCTTACCCAGAAAGCACCAACCCCAATTACCTCAGATCTCATTTGTCACCTCACATTGAAAGACATGGTTATAGACTCTCTAGCATTAAGATTTAAATAAGTGCTTTTTCCTAATAAATAATCCTTTACTTTTTCATGAAGCATGTCTATGTTTCAGTGACCTTGACCTTAAGGTTCCTGAACTATTTGGCACACGTCACAAGGCTACAGAGGGATCTGATTAAGGAGCTATCAGACACCCTCTCAGGATCTGTATCTGAAGAGGTGAAAGCATCTGTCACCTCTCAGTTGGCTACTCTACAAATGATACCTAACTCCTTCATGAGGCTCATTTCTAATGTAGCAGAAGGGACCTCAAGGGCAGCGGGTTCAGGCTTTGCCATTAGGAGACATGCCTGGATGCGCTTATATGATTTTGTAGAGCCCTTTAACTCTTTGTTTGTCAATGCTCCTTTTGAGAGCACGTCCCTTTTTGGCCCCAAGGTAAAAGACACATTGTCCAGGTATGAGAAGGATGGAAATACACTTTTTACTGAGGGCATATGCCCCCCCCCCCCAAAGATCCTTTCCAATGAATCATTAAGACAGTGGGAAAATGTGGTTCAGAAAGTCCCAAGGATCTTTCCAAGACACACATGGAGGAAGTTCGCCCAGGGGCTGAGGAGGTACTCAAATGATAGATGCCACCCTCGTGGCAGAGGTGGCCTGCAGCACCAAGGGTCCAGAGATTCATTCTTTGGTAAACCCTTTCAGCGCTCCTGAAAGGAGGCCCAATTGTCCCCCTCTGGAGGCAATTGGGGGTTGTTTGCCCCTGCACCAGAGAGCCTGGTTAGAACTAACAAAATATACTTGGGTACAGAGGATCATTTCTAGAGGTTATATAATAGCATTTTCCCTTTATCCTCTAATTTCAGGAAAATTCCCTGATGTTCCACCTAGTCAGTGGGAACAAGCAGCAATTCAAATTCAAAAGCTGCTAGAAAAAGAGTCATCCAAGAGGTCCTCCCAGACCATATAGTATCTGGAACTTACTAAAGATTTTTGTTTTAGTGCCAAAGAAAATAGGGGAAAGGAGACCAATTCTGGATCTCAGCATCTTAAACAAATACATTCGAAAGACTAAGTTCCAGATATTCATGGTTCAGTCCATTCTTCCTTTTTTGGAAAAGGACAGCTGGATGTACTCAACAGATCTTCAGGATGCATACTATCATATAAAAATGAACAGGCAATCCAGAAGTGTCACTCTTCTAGTCAGGATAAAAGAGATGAGTATTCGTGGGTTCTGTTCAAGCAGCTTTATTATGTACAAACGCATCAGGATTGAGGCTTAATAAGTTTAACTTAGGTAAACTTATAAACAAATTAGCTATTACACTCATACATTCTCACTCTCTGGCTACACTCTCAAAATGGTACTGAAGCTAGCATGTGCTTGCTATTTATATGCAAGTGCTGTCCTTGGAAACACTCCTTAAAGGTGCAACATACACACACTATTCTACATCCTTTCTCTTTGAGAAATGAGTTATGCAATATTAACAACATTAATTGACATGCAATTGATACAGATAATTCTTTGTCATGGAATTATAAAGAACTAAATACATACAGACAATTATGTCCAGGTTGCTGTGTATTTCTCACTAGGTCTGGAAATATGACCAAATCATGTGACATAGAAATTAGAATTAGGTCTAGCAACTAGGACTGTCTCTGCTGAATGTTCAACTTTGGGGACATCAGGAACATCATTAGGAATGGAAGTAGAAGTTAAGACACGTTCTGCAATAGGAACATTGTCTGGATTGGTCTGAGATCTAGAGTCTGTATCACAGGTACAATGCTGCAATATCAATTCTGATACAGGAAGAAGATGTCTGTGATTTCTCCTGTACTGCACACCCTCAGATTCTACAAGGTAGGATCTTGGCTCGGCACATATACCTGTTACTTGACCAATCCGGTTGAAGCCTTTCTCCGTTTGTATCCTCACTGTCTCTCCTTCTTTCAATGGATGAAGAAATCTGCTCGATTTGTCATAGCTGGACTTCTGGAAAGAATACTTTCTGTATAGTTGGGCTTTGATTGTTCTGTTGTTTTTAGCTTTAGGCCTCAACAGACTGGTACTGATAGGCAATGTTGTTCTGGTTTGCCTAGATAGAAGTCTCTGAGCAGGTGAACCAAGTATATTGTCACAGGGTATGTTTCTGAGATTGAGTAAATTCAAAAAGACATTGGTATTATCACACTTTGACTTTTCTAATAATTGCTTTGCACACTGTACTGCATGTTTAGCTAGTCCGTTTGATTGTGGATATTCTGGACTACTAGTAACATGTACAAAGTCCCAGTCTTTTGCAAATTTCTGAAACAATTGACTAGTAAATTGGGTACCATTGTCAGAAATAACATTGTGTGGACTACCATGGACTTAGAAATTATGTTTCAACTTGGTGATAATAGCAGTGGATGTTAGATTAGGTAGTAAATCAATCTCAAACCAGTTTGATTAGGAGTCTTCCAACACTAAGTAATGCTAATTGTTCCACTCGAAGATATCAGTGGCTACTGTTAACCATGGTAGTTCAGGAACTTGACTTAGCTGAAGTGGTTCTTTTTGCAAATGCGGTTTGGTACTATTGCATACTGAACAAGAAGAAAGTACTTTATCAATATCTTTTACTGGAGAAGGCCAAAATACTAGTCCTCTCACCCTTCTTTTGGTAGGCCATTTTGAAGTTGTACTTTTGCAATCTGAACATTATTCTTTGTAATCTTGCTAGAGCTGAATGCACAGGCTTCTTTAAAATAGTGACTAGACGTTGGTGATCAGTTTCAATTTGAATAGCTCGACCATATATATATAATCATGATACTTTGAACATGCAAATACTATTGCCAAAAGTTCTTTCTCAATTTTAGCATATTGCATTTCAGTTTGGGTAAGAGATCTAGATGCATAGGCTACTGGTCTGCCTTCTTGAAGAATAACTGTGTCAAGACCAAATTTTGAAGAATCATAGGAAAGAGTTACTGGTTTATTGACATCACAGTATCTTAATGTAGGTGGGGTGGCAATTTTCTGCTTAAGGTCTTCAAATGCTCTCTGGTACTATTTCAGCCAAGACCATGTAACATTTTTGCACGTCAGCTGTCTCAAAGTTGCTGTCAGCTCACTGAAGTGTGGTATAAATTTGCCTAAATAGTTGACCATACCAAGAAAACGTTGTAGAGCTTGAACATTATCTGGTGCTGGCATCTCAAGAATGGCTGCTTGCTTGGATGGGTCTGGTCACAAGCCAGTGCAAGTAAATAAATAACCTATATTTGTAACTTCTGGTAGTCTGAATTTGCACTTCAGAGGATTGAGCTTCAAGTTCACTTCATGTGCTCTGTCTAGAACTCTTCTAAGGTTTCTGTTATGTTCTGCTTCACCATTGCCTCCAACCAATAAATCATCTACTATTATGGCACAATGATAACCTGAAAAAAAATACTCCATTGCACACTGAAAGACTTCACTTGCAGAATTTATTCCAGTATTCCAAATGGCATCCTGAGGAATCTATATCTTCCAAATGGGGTACTGATAGTAGTCAGTAGTGATGTGATGATTTGCGATCAAGCATCACTTGCTAAAATGAACTTTTTGCATCCAAGACAGAAAAAAAACAGTGGCATTCAGTATTAGGGCTGTGACTTCCTTGACTGTACTCATGGGATGATGCAGTCTCTTTAATGCTTTGTTCAAATCTCTTGGGTCATACATATTCTGATTTTGTCTGAGCCTTTTTTGTGGGCTGCAACCATGGACAACACCCATTCAGTTGGTTCTATAACTGGACAAATTACACCTTGCTGCACCATTTTATCCAGCTGAGCTTTGACTTTATTCTGCATAGCTATCAGAACTTTTCTTGCCAGTCTGACCACAGGACTGGCCTCTGGGTATAACTTCATAGAGTACACAACTGGAGGTTTGCCTAACATATCATCAAAAACATCAGCATACTCTGAGAAAATAACTTCAGTAAAATTGTAACTAAAATATGTGCTTATATGATGAACTTCTTTGGTAAAGAAAAGAAAAACAGATTCATTCTCAAACTGTCTCTGAGACCCAATAATGACTGCACAGGTCTTCAGACTACATAGAATAGTAAGCTGTAGCAGTTTCTACCAAATAACATGAAAGCACTTCTTCACCTCCATAAGCAACAAGTTTTGCACAACTGGCCACATTAAGTTGTTCACTAGCTCTCATCTTAACAAAAGTGTCTGCTGACATAACATTACACTTTGAACTAATGTCTTCTTTGAGATCTGTGGTTTTACCATTGATCTGAACAGTATAAAACACTTTGTTCTTTGTCAACAAATTCACTGCATCAACCTTTTCACCAATTACTGATACACCATCTATATAGAAAGTAGAATTGTAGCTCTCTGTGTGATCAATTTGGTTTTTTGAGTGACCTTTCTTTATAACTGTGTGAGGTTTACTTGATTAGCAAAACTTTGGAAAATGGTTCAGTTTTTTACACTTGTGGCATTGCTGACTAAATGCTAAGCATTTTCTCTTTTAGACTCATGACTGCACCACAGTTGCGACAGTTAACAGTAAAACTTGATTTGGGTTTTGCTAACTCACCCTTGAACTGCACTGAGCATGTCCTTTTCTTAGAACTTGCTGGAAAACTACAGGTTTTACATGGGGAGCTTGCAGGGATGGCAGGTGCCATGTGCTTAGTTAGGCCTGCTTCTGCTAACCATGTATTGCATGCTGTCTACATTTGCTCTGGAGCCTGCTGAAACCATGCTCTTATCACTTGCAAGCATACTTATGTGACTTTTTGTAACTTCATGGATTGGATAAATCTTAATAATTTTGCTCAGCATTAAATCACTGTCACGAAGCAAAATGTTTCTCACTGCAGCATGATTAATACCACACACAGGCCCATTATGCTTTTCTTGTGCTCATTTTACTCTAAACATGCCCGTTTTGCAATTCCAAACCTCTTATGTGCTTTTCTCATAATCATTTTATCAACTATCTTAATTTTAAACCTTTCATTTAATTAATAAACGTTTTGTGCCTCTTGCTTGTTTAGTAATGCAGTTGTGCCCTTATAATGCTCCATTTTATCTTTTTTATAAAATAAATAGTTCATGCAAGTTTTCGGGTTCCTATCGTGTGATCGAAAATTGTAAATGGCGAACGTGTATTGAGCGAACCCGATTGGTCGAAACATAGCACGTGTAACATGGAAATCGCTGTAGGGAATATTTTCCCTTTACTTCAATGCAGTGTGATCTCGGAGTAGGAATATTTAAGTAGCGGGGGTGTGGGGGGGTGCAGGGTGCTTGCCCCTGCCTACAATGTTGGTGTCGACTATATGGTGTTCGATGTTTGAAACTTTCGAAAATATAATACAGACCCCAAGTTTTCATAGTTCGTTTCTGGACCTTTTTTGTACTTGGTTCACTTAGTTTACCTTCACTGTTAACTCTGCATCTTGTAGCTCTGAAAAGCAGTTTCTGGAATCCTGGTTCTGACACCATCTTTAATAACATGACAAAATGAGCAAAATGTGGAACACTTTCTGTAATAACATTGAAAACATAGTAAAATATGGAATACTATTTCTGGTAACATGAAAAACTGAGCAAAATGTGGAACACCATGGAAAACTGAGGAAAATGTGGAATGCTATCCCTTATAACATGGAAAACTGAGAAAATGTGGAACGTTATCTCTGGTAATATGGAAAACTGAGCAAAACGTGGAACACATCTGTGATAACATGGAAAATAGAAAACGTGAAATACTATCTCTAATAATATGGAAAAGTGAGAAAATATGGAACACTATCTCTGGTAACATGGAAAACTGAACAAAACGTGGAACACTTTCTGTAATAACATTGAAAACTGAGTAAAATAGGGAATACTATTTCTGGTAACATGGAAAACTGAGCAAAATGTGGACGACATCTATGATAACATGGAACACCGAGCAAAATGTGGAACGCTATCCCTGATAACATGAAAAACTGAAAAAAATGTGGAACACTATCTCTGGTAATATGAAAAACTGAACAAAATGTGGAACACATCTGTGATAACATGGAAAACTGAGAAAATGTGGAACACTATCTCTAGTAATATGGAAAACTGAGAAAATGTGGAACACTATCTCTGGTAACATGGAAAACTGAGCAGAGTGTTGAACACAATCCTTGATAACATAAAAAACTGAGCAAAATGTGGAACACTATCTCTGAT